>NC_136500.1:111596770-111606770 GCF_053919585.1 Euprymna scolopes
TATATATATAAATATGTATATAAATATGTATATATATAAATATGTATATAAATATGTATATAAATATGTATATATATAAATATGTATATAAATATGTATATATATAAATATGTATATAAATATGTATATAAATATGTATATATATAAATATGTATATATATAAATATGTATATAAATATGTATATAAATATGTATATATATAAATATGTATATAAATATGTATATATATAAATATGTATATAAATATGTATATATATAAATATATATATAAATATGTATATATATAAATATATATATAAATATGTATATATATATATATATATATATATATATATATATATATATATAATCTACCGTACTTTCGGGTAAGTGTGCCAAATCCGGGGGTAACTACGCCAACAAAAAAAAGTGCTCTGTATATGTGTGGTTGTGCAAAAGAGGAGTTTTAGAACTCATTATTAGATGTTTCTTGATGGCATTGTCAAGGCTGCGTGTTTTCGATTCAAACCTTATATTGAGCTTGCCGTGAAGTCCCACGTCGTCTTCTTCGTCTTAATAGCCAACTATTCTGGATTCGATACACTCTTACACCAGTTCTTGGTCAAGATGTTTTTTTTTTGTTGCTGTCCTCTCCCAAAAGTTTTAAATTATGGTATGACACTAATAAAACATATAACAAAATGTACAAGAAAAACTAATAATATTAATTAATTCATTATAATTTTTACCATATATTGGAGAGGATGGATTGTAGCGAGCTGCTACTACTACTACTACGAGACTAGGCTGTATTCTCACCTTAGTGCTCTTTTTCTCTCTACTCTTTTCTCTTTTCCTTCCTTTCTTCTCATACGTCCTCAGAGGTTTCAGCCAATGAAAAGCGAGAACGGTTTACGTGGGACATTCGAGTGAAGGAGACGTCCTGACTTCCACGGCGACTAGAGACAGAACACACGCCTCACTCCTCAGCTTCCGTTAGGTAGCCAAGAGGAGCATTGAACATTAATACAGACTTTACAAAATGCACTGTCTTTCTTTGTAACCCGAGTTTCGGGAAAACACATATATATATATATTGGGTATATAAAACCTCATGAATTCATAACAAAGTCGCGTTACACGTCCTCATTTTTATAAGAAGACAATGTCTTATTTTACCAGTATTTCTTTCTATTTCAGCGCTCCAGCTCTCCCTGTTATCGGAGGCGCCCCGAAGTGGGAGCCTACCGAAATGGTGACCTCTAATTAGTACCCATTTTAATGTATGGTAATAATACCATAATATGGTGAACCCCGTGAGCGTATATACACGCAATCTTCAAGAAAAACCCAGGAGAACGGGACGGAGTGAAAAAAGAAATTTAAAAAAAAAAAAAAGAAAGAAAAAAAAAAGAACTTTCGAGGACAACAGTAAAACTATACAAAAATAAGGTATATATGAATCCGCTTCCTAAGAAATGCCAGTCATATATATGTATATATATATATATATATATATATATATATATATATATATATATATATATATATATTGCTATTTTTGTGAAATGGTTTTACACTAAAGAAAAAAAAGTCATTTTACGTGATTTTCATCAGATAAATTGCTAAATTAGAACCAGGTCTAAAAACTATTCTCCGACGAAAGCGGCCCGAGCAGTTAAAACAGATTCACAAACGGTGTGCTGACACACACACATACAAAAACTTTCTTTGAAACGCACGTGCGTGACAACATACGCCATCTTTGGGACACAAGTGGTAAATGTCACCAGACGAACTCTTTTTTTCCCCCCGAAGAACAGTTACTATATATATATATATATATATATATATAAACAAAAAACTAATAATAATCAATCCCCGTAACGACTGAATTTAACCTCTGGTGAGTACGTTTTTTTTTTCTCTCTCTCTCTCTTCTTTCTATCACACCTTTTCCCCTTTTCCCCAGCAATTTCCTTTAGTCGCCATTACAAGTAAATAAAAAAGAAATAATATTAACTGATAGTAGCTAATAACCATAGTAGTAGTAATAATAATAATAATAATAATAATAATAATAATAACAATAATAATAATGGATGCACAGCATTTTAGTATTAAACCTCCACAATTCATGGAGACTAGTGTAAACGGTTGGTTTTCTATATTAGAAGCGCAGTTCCATCTCCGACACGTGACGACCGACGATACAAAGTTTTACACAGTCATTAGCACGTTGCCACCGGACGTAGTGACAAATATTCCCCCAGCAATCTTACAGTCACTTAATTATGCTAAATTAAAGGAGTCGGTGTTATCTGTCTATGAAAATACCAGACGCGAACTCCTGGAGAAGTTGATGAGGACCACTACATTATCTGGTCGTCCATCGTTATACCTCCAGGAGATGGTGACGGTCGCGAATAGGATAGGAGCGAGCGAAGAGATAGTGCGCCACAAGTTTATACGTGCGCTTCCGAAGCAAATAGCACCAGTGTTGGTTTATTTGCTTCCCCACTGAGCAAATTAGGCACAAGGCCGTTTTTTAATGTGGAGAGAGAGGGAGTAGGGAGGGAAAGGGGGGATCCAGCTCCCGAGAGGTGGGAAATGGGAGCTGGATAGTAACCGTGGTCTGTAGGGTGATCCCTACATTGACCAAGTTCAGATATGTGGGGTTACCCCCACATATGGTCTTTGCTAGTCATAGCTAGTCTTTGCTTGCAGCATCTGCCGGAACAGATGGTGTTTATTTGCTCCCCCACTGAGCAAATTAGGCACAAGGCCGTTTTTAATGTGAGGTAAAAACCAGCTCCCCTAAAAGTAGGCAAAAAGGGGGCACTCTGGTTACCAAAAATAATAATTGTCCCAGTATAGAGGGTTTCCCCTCCATTGACTGGTACAAATTATCTTAAGTGCAGTATCTGCCGGAACAGATGGTGTTTATTTGCTCCCCCACTGAGCAAATTAGGCACAAGGCCGTTTTTAATGTGAGGTAAAAACCAGCTCCCCTAAAAGTAGGCAAAAAGGGGGCACTCTGGTTACCAAAAATAATAATTGTCCCAGTATAGAGGGTTTCCCCTCCATTGACTGGTACAAATTATCTTAAGTGCAGCATCTGCCGGAACAGATACTACACTTTGATCTTGTCGCCCGGGCCCCCGAGGGGTTTTTGGGCAGTGAAGCAAATAGCACCAGTGGTAGCAGCCCACACCGAGATGCCGTTAACGGAATTGGGTTGACTGTCCGACAATTTGATGCCGTTGATAGAGAATACGTCAGTATTCCAGGCGGTTAGAAGTCATACTCAGGCAAACGATTATAGTACCACCAGACACGCTTTTGAAAACATCCCGGCCGGTTTACGTCCATATCGACGGAAACAGCGACCGAAGATGTATAGAGCACATATTTATTTTGCAGAAGAGGCTCGCACATGTAAGCCCTGGTGTAAGTGGCCAAAGAAGAAGAGCAGTATACAAATGCTACCTAATTCGCGCCCCTCCTCCCCCGCCCCAAGTGACTCGGGAAAACTAGACAGGCGGACTGCGTTTGCTCCAGTGGTCCCGCCGTTATTACAAGTCTCTGCCAAGATAGGAGCAGCTAAAGTTAATTTTATTATAGATACAGGGGCCAGTGTTTCCATTTTGCCACGTTCCGTAGTAAATGGAGTTACCCTGGAACCAACCCCTGTGCATATCTCAACCGCTAACGGGGAGAGTATAAAATGCTATGGTCAAACGAACTTAGAAATAAAAATTCCACGTTTGAGAAGATCTTTCCAATGGAGTTTTGTGATCGCAGATGTCACTAACCCTTTGCTAGGATTCGATTTCTTGAACAAATTTCACACCATAGTGGATTGCAAAAATCGATCCATCCGTGATAACGAAACAGAGCGTGAGATTACAGTGAATGCAGTAACAGGAACCGATGCGGTAATAATTAATAAAATCGACCTAGCGGATTATATTACCGAAGTAATAAGTAAATATGATAATGTACTTTCACCACATAGCGGCACAAACAAAGACTATGGTGGAGTGTATCACAGGATTGATACAGGCAGCCGGGTACCAGTCTTTGCTAAAGCCAGACAACTTTCCGGCCCTAAATTAGACGCAGCGCAGGCGGAATTTAAAAAGTTATTAAATACTGGAGTTATCCAGCCTTCCAGTAGCGAGTGGGCAACCCCGTTCCATTTAGTAAAGAAGGCGGATGGTTCGTATCGAGCTTGCGGTGATTTCCGTGCAATAAATAGCATTAAGAAAACAGACCGCTATCCGATACCAAATATAAATTCGTTCTGCACGCAGTTAGCTAGCAAACAGTATTTTTCTAAAATAGATTTAACCTCAGCGTATCATCAAATTAAGGTACACTCTGACGATGTGCCTAAAACAGCAGTCGTGACACCTTTTGGCTTGTTTGAGTTTAATTACATGCCATTTGGTTTAAAGAATGCTGCGGCTACATTTCAGCGTTTTATGGACAAGATATTCTTAAAGTTAGACTGCGTATTTATATACCTAGATGACATATTAGTCTTTAGCGATAGCAAACAACAACACAAGGAAGACTTAGATAGAATATTTAGAATCCTTAGCGATAACAATTTAAAGATTTCCTTTGATAAGTGTGTATTTGGAATACCAGAGTTAGACTTTTAAGGCTTCCACGTAAACAAAGGTTTATTGCCTACTTCAAGGAAAATTAAAGAGTTGGAAAATTTTCCAGTCCCTAAGGACTAAAAAAGCTTACGCAGATTTCTGGGGATAACAGGTTTTTACCGTAAGTTAGTCCCTAATTATGCATCCGTAGTTTTACCGTTAACTGAACGAATGAGGTTGGATCCGGAAGCAAAGACCGAGCTTAATGAGGAAGAAACTCACGCTTTCAAAGCATTAGTAAGCAAATTGTCTGAATTAACGGCGTTAGCTCATCCACAGTTTTCAACTACGGAGTACCACCTAGTTACGGATGCTAGCCAATTTGCCGCCGGTGCTGCATTGCACCAGTTGGTAGATAAGAAACCAGTACCTATAGGTTTCTTTTCCAAAAAATTTTCCCAAGCCCAAACTAAGTATTCCACGTTTGACAGAGAGCTACTGGCAGTTTATTTTTCAGTGATACATTTCCGCCACCTCATAGAAGGTCGCCACGTGACATTATTCACTGATCATAAGCCTCTGTGCGGAGCATATTACAGTCAGACACCGGCAGATCGACAACAATGACACTTGTCAGTACTTGCCGAATATATTGCTGACGTGGAGTATATTAAAGGAGCTGAGAATATAGTTGCAGACTGTATGTCTCAGCCTGCATTAGCTGTGCAGATAGATGCATGCGATTTGGCTGAAATAGCAGAGGCACAAAGAGGTGATGACGAGATAAAGTCATACACTGATTTAAAAGAATATTGTGTGTCGAAGAAAATCGGCTCAGTCCTGTGCGATATTTCGACGAAGTACCCCAGACCGTTTATCCCAAAAGAACTTCGTCAGGCTATTTTCAACAGTTTACATAGCTTAGCGCATCCTGGTACGGGAGCGTCTATTAAACTGGTTAAGTCCAGATACTTTTGGCCCAGCTTAGATAGAACAATTAAGCAATTCTGCGCAGAATGCGTAGAGTGTCAGCAAGCAAAAGTTCACCGACACACAAAGTCTGTGGCCCAAGAATTCGAGTTACCATCTGCACGTTTCCAGACGGTACATATTGATATTGTTGGTCCCTTGCCCTTAACGCGCAATGAGTCTGACCCTTACCCAAGCCCTTACAAATACTTGCTTACCTGCATCGACCGTGCAACTCGCTGGATTGAAGTACAGCCTATGACTGAAATAACTGCACAGTCGGTAGCAGAGGCATTTATCAATGCATGGATATCCAGATTTGGAGTCCCACTGCATGTAGTCAGTTTGAGAGCGAGTTGTTCAAGTAATAAAATTAGACAGACAGAGAAGTCACAGACAGATAAAGTTAATACTAGTGATAAGGACAGACGATACCGACAAAGTCGAAGATGGAATTGCTACTGACACATATAAGTCTAGAGCAGGAAGGAAGGAGACATGGAAGAAGAAAAACGAATACTTTTATTTTTAAACAAAGAACAGATTTAATAATTGGGTATAAGTTACTTAACTCCGTTAATTGGAGGGGGACTCTTGTAGCGAGCTGCTACTACTACGAGACTAGGCTGTATTCTCACCTTAGTTCTCTCTTTCTCCCTACTCTTTTCTCTTTTCCTTCCTTTCTTCTTATACGTCATCAGAGGTTTCAGCCAATGAAAAGCGAGAACGGTTCACGTGGGACATTCGAGTGAAGGAGACGTCCTGACTTCCACAGCGACTAGAGACAGAACACACGCCTCACTCCTCAGCCCCCGTTAGGTAGCCAAGAGGAGCATTGAACATTAATACAGACTTTACAAAATGCACTGTCTTTCTTTGTAACCCGAGTTTCGGAAAAACACACATATATATTGGATATATAAAACCTCATGAATTCATAACAAAGTCGCGTTACACATCCTCATTTTTATAAGAAGACAATGTCTTCTTTTACCAGTATTTCTTTCTATTTCAGCGCTCCAGTTCTCCCTGTTATTGGAGGCACCCCAAAGTGGGAGCTTACCGAAATGGTGACCTCTAATTAGTACCCATGTTAATGTATGGTAATAATACCATAGGATCAGGATTTAAATCGCATATAAATATTATTCCTTTTCCATTGAATAAGTTTCCTCCGAGTGACGAGATTTGATTTGGACGTCACAAAGTAACTAAAAACATAAAAACGCGAAAATAACATGGTGTCGCATATATACGAAGAACAGGTCTGATAAAACATTAAAAATATAGAAAAAAAAACCCAACTTAGTACACATATACGTTCTATCTTGCTGAAGTTGTTGGTCAATCATACATAACAGTAAAAGTCTTACCTTTGGCTGGAAATATTATAAAAAACACATACATAGATGTGTATATCCAGAAAACATGTCACGTTTAAACAGACAACACCTAAAACAATTAACTTCCGGTTTGATATGGAGACCTTAAATTGACAAAAATATCCTTTATGCTTAATTTTCTATATTGTAATTTATAGCCTAAAAAAAAAGAAGCAATATTTACATTTTTTTTAAATTAAATTCTTCTTTATTCTAGGTAATATAAATTTTTTTATTCCTAAAACTAAATTTTTTTTTAAATAACTTTATCGGAAAATTATTTTCAATTCAAAATTCTTGTATGAACTTATAAACTAACAGTCACGTTTTTATTTAATATTAACACATTGTAAAATATGCCGTGCACAAATAAATGTAATTAACTTTTAAGTCATAATTGTTTCAGTTACTTGATTTAGAAATTATATTTTTGTTCTGACAAAAGAAACGAGTAACACTACGATTTTATCAGCGAAATCTGAACAGATTATTGTGTCATCGGTCTACCATAGAAAAAATTATTCACGTTCGATTTCTAAAAATATTTTTTTAAATTATTCATAAAAAACGGCATGGATTATTTTTTTTAACTATCATCAGTAAGATTATCTGTTTATTCATAATGTTTTAAGAGGCAGTTTTACACAGTTTTTCACGAATTCTGAAAAATTCAATCATTAAAAAAAAAAAGAAATTATTTCGGAAATCTTTTGAAATTTCAAAGGCAAAACCATCAAATATAATTTACGAACAATAAAAATGATTTTTGTAAAAGTTAAATAATTTTAATATAGTTTCCAATTTCTTTTTTTCCGAAATATCAAAGAAAAATCGGATAAATCAGCAATCCAAAATAAAAGATATATAATTTAATTATTCCATTGCATTTTAATATGTAAAACAAACAACCAAACATACAAAAAACTATGAGAGCAACCCCAGAAAATTCTGACAAGGTTGGAGAGAGGGCAAATTATGAGAAATTTTTTTATATTATTTTATTTCAGTTTATGTATAGTTCAGATTAAAAAAAAACATAAGTCTGTAAAAAAAAAAAAAAAAATAGGGAAATTGATCAATTATTTTATTTTTGAGAGAATTAAAAAAAATCGCGTTGTTCTATTGTTTACCTCAAATTCCGTAGTAATAACATTGGGTTCCATTTTTCCCGTTTTTAGTTTTTGAAGAATTTTTTTAAAATTCATCGGTTAGAACATTTTTTTTAATGATCTTTTTTCTTGAGAATACGGCAAAAAATATCGATGAACAAATGTTATTTTACAAGTTTGTATTGTTATTATTTGTTATGGAGTCAAAAATTCCGCTTTTATTTTGGTCATACCTAGGTTAAATTCACACCAAACGCGATATAAGCACATATATACTACATTAAATACACACATGCATCTCTATTACACCCCCTTCTCTCTCTCTCTCTCTCTCTCTCTATGTATATATATGTGTATATATATGTATATATATATGTGTATATATATATGTATATATACACATATATATATATATGTATAGATATATATATAAGTAAATTCTTGGTACAGCAAAATGGAAGGAGAAATTTCAGAGGAAACATAATTTAATTTAAATAAAACAATAAAAAGATCAAAGAAACAAAAAAACGGCAGGTGGAATTGTTAAAATTTCCTTAAGGCCTTATCGTCTGACCCTCTAAGAGGAAACGTCAGAATGATAAATTAAAAGCTAAGAATCGAATGAGGAAAGAGGGAAATTGGTTTCAGTTGGAAAACCAGTGAGAGAAAAAAAAATTCTAATTCCGACATTTATCTTACTCGCCCAGATAAAGGATCGGGCGTTGTTATACTTAACAAAACGGATTATATCTCCAAAATGTTACAAATTTTGGACGATAAAAATAAATTTCTCCGGTTGGGTGATTTAAGCCATGATGACACTTTTCGAATGGAAATAAAAATCCAGAAAAGATTTCTTCAACTTTATAAAAGCGGGTTTATTTCTAAGGAGATTTACGATAGAATCCGACCCATTGGCTCTCAAAGACCTAAAATATACGGTTTACCCAAGGTTCATAAACCAAACATTCCTTTGCGACCCATTTTATTTATGTTGGGTACTGCACAATACGAACTTGGGAAATGGTTAGTTGATCTTCTTAAACCTGTGCTTTCTTTTTATTCGGTCCATTGTATCTCTGATTCTTTTCAATTTGTGTCTCATATACACAAATTATCTTTATCTAAGAATACCGAGTTCTTGGCTTCCTTTGACATTAATAGTCTTTTTACTAATATACCTTTGGATGAAACCATTGGTATTTGTGCTGACTATCTATATCATGGCCCCTCAAAATCTCCACAATTTCCTGAACGAATTTTCGTTGAACTGATGGAACTTGCCACTAAATCAGTTTCCTTCAGTTTCAACAATATTATGTACCGGCAAATTGATGGGATATCTATGGGTAGCCGTCTTGGTCCTTCGCTAGCCAACATTTTCGTTGGATTTTTGGAAAACGAATTATTTTCCAAAATTACTAAACCAACATTCTATACACGCTACGTTGATGACACTTTTGCATGCTTTCCCTCACGGAGTGAAGCTGAACAGTTTCTTCGCCTTCTTTGTAACTTGCATCCATCGTTACAATTAACTATGGAGGTCGAGGACTGTGGCTCTCTTCCATTCCTCGATGTTCGTGTTTCTAAAGTTGGTTCTACGTTTGAGACCTCTGTATACAGAAAACCTACATTTACAGGGCTCTATCTTAATTGGTTATCCTTTGCCCCTCAGTCTAGAAAAATAAACCTCATTAGCGCTCTTACACATCGTGCACTCATGATTTGTTCACCAAACCGTCTTGATGCGGAACTTGGTGAAATCACAAATATTTTTCTCAGCAATGGATATCCCATAAATATAATAAAAACTACTATTGAACGTAAAATTGCTACATTTAATAGTGTTAAACGTATTGGTCCATCACGTTGTCCTATTTATTTAAAATTACCATGGTTGGGTCCTGATGGCCTTCAAATTGTTGAAAGGATTTCTTCTGCTACTCAA
>NC_136500.1:111609270-111612041 GCF_053919585.1 Euprymna scolopes
AACCACCGTTCTGCCAGATCAAACATACCCATTCATGTGTCTCGATACATCTTCTATCATTATTTGTAATTAGTTTTTTTAAAATAGTCAACCATATAGGAGCCTATTCGTGACCACACACACACACACACACACACACACACACACACACACACACACACACACACACACACACACACACATTCAGCTTTATATATATATATATATATATACATGCACATGTATTTATGTGTATATATTTAGTTTATTTTACAAACATTGATGACTACATATGTGCATATATGTTTCTGTAATCACCCGTTATTAGGAAGATTACGTCTTCAGGCCAAGAATTACATTCGAAAATATATGTGTATATATATACACATATATTTTATGTATATTTAGGTATATCCATATATATATATATATATATATATATATATATTTCATGTATATATATGCTGCAATAAATACACACACATTCATATATGTATTTATATAAATTTATACATACACATATATATCAAGTATATGCTGCAATAAACACACACACACGCACATACACATATATGTATATGTATGTATGTATAATATATATATATATATATATATATATATATATTTATACACTAACAACAAAATGTGAAATGGCTTTTAAGATAAGCTTTACAAACTTTTACTTTAAGGTAGGCGCGCCCGGTAATAATTTTCCTTTAGAAATAATACACACACACACACACACACACACACACACACACACACACACACACACACACACACACACACACACACACACACACATATATATAACCTGAAAATTTTTTTTGCTATTTTAGTGTGTGTGTGTGTGTGTGTGTGTGTGTGTGTGTGTGTGTGTGTGTCTAAGTGCGGGATTGCCGGTCATTACGATGAAAGTTATGTCAGAAAAGATGAAAAAGGGTTCAAAAGAGCCGAGTGAAAACTGGCGCCGTACCTGCTCCCCGTCCCTTGGCCGCCCCCGCACACCCCTGAGCGACCATCTTCTTACACACGAGATACGACATCAAATGCCAAACCCAGCGGTCGTTTTCACGATGCATTAAAACGGTGTGAATTCTTCAAGTGTACATATTTCGCTTGGATTTTCACCATCTTCAAAAGTAACGGGATAGCTTCGCCCGCGAAACGGGGTGCGGACGTAAGTATTCGGGGTGGACTAGTGAGATGCCCCTCCACCCACACACTCTCTCTCACACACTATGCTTATTACATATCTGTTTACAGCATTGAAACAACTTTAACTTACCTCTTTTTTTCTAGGTGTGTGCGTCTGTATGGCTATGTTTGTATGCGTACATGTCTCTCTGAATATGTGTATGTGTTTTGTGTGCACCAAAGTATGAGTACGCACACGTTTACCACAGGGGAATCCAAATGTCTGCAAGGGTGAAGGGGATACTGATTTTTGTTGTGGTGCTTTTCGGAGTGATAGTCTCCCTAAAATTTAGTTTCCTCACTTCCCGGGGAAAATTTATCGTCCAAATCTTATTTGTCTCAAATTTTCAAATGAACGGTATATTGAAAATTCGCAAGATGGAAACTCGCTACTTTCATGTGTCATTCAACAAAGAAGTAAATCACATGGTCTGACGAACTCAAGAGGGAAATACCACTAGTTACTATGCGCTGTTAATTTTATGTCGCCAAACTATATACATACTAGAAGATATACCAGGCGTTGCCCTGCATTAAACGTAACGTTAAATTACTTTAAAAAAAATGAAGTAAAAACAAAAACAAACGAAAAGAAACTGAAACATGTGCATGCGAGTATTATGGGTTTTTTTTCTCAAGACATTTCACTTCTTGTAATAAAAAAAAAAACTAGAGCTAAGATGGAAAACAAAACCTAAAGACAGTGAATCAAGTACGATAACCATTAGACCAGCTTGCCATGATCTTTAAAACTGTTTTCAAACCTCGTGAAACAGTTGACAAACAGATACAAATCCAATAACACCCTAAGTACAATTTTTTTGTTCAATTTTGACTCCTTAGCAGCGCGGATGCAAACCGATTAAAAAGATTTCCACCTATCTGAATACCTTATATACCAAATTTCAAGTCTGTAGCTAAAATATTCGTTGAGTATATCGGTTGAGAAGTGTTCTCACACATTCTAACTTATATATATATATAATAAACTCATTTCCCTCTCCAACTTTGACCTTAATAGGATTAAAAATCATGACATTGCATGCAAATGTAATGCGTACAGACTGTAGCACATTATCTGAGGTTTGCTATAGGTCTATAACCTCTACAATTCCTCGACAATGGTACATTCCTATATTTTTTTCCAGTGACTCCACTGCCAAAATCGCTTAGATTCAATGGAAATTGCAACATATTTTCTCTCTATTAGATTCCTCCTTTCCCCTCTCCCCATTTACACAAGGAACACTACGAGGAAACACACCGGTTTGGAATCGCACAAGGTTACTTATGCCGTTTCTTTTTTTTTTTTTAAATTAAAAAAAAAATCTTTTTTCCCTGATTTATGCTTTTTGTTTTTTCCATGATAAAATAGAAAAAAAACCCCAAGAACAAACAAAATAAAAAACGCGAAAACGCGATTACTATTATTGTTTTCTTTTTGCTTTTTTTTCGTTAGTGTAAGACGCAATTTGCGAGACTAACCGGATTTTACTTCCGGTTTTAACGACACTAACCGTGAAATCTAACTATGACCTTTATTTATTAGTACTTTCAACTCAGCATTTATTTTTTCGCAAAGATTACAACGCAAC
>NC_136500.1:111624641-111767141 GCF_053919585.1 Euprymna scolopes
ATATGTATATATATATATATAAATATGTATATATATATTTATAAATATGTATATATATATTTATAAATATGTATATATATAAATATGTATATATATAAATATGTATATATATATATAAATATGTATATATATATTTATAAATATGTATATATATATTTATAAATATGTATATATATAAATATGTATATATATAAATATGTATATATATATATATAAATATGTATATATATAAATATGTATATATATAAATATGTATATATATAAATATGTATATATATATTTATAAATATGTATATATATATAAATATGTATATATATGTATATATATAAATATGTATATATATAAATAAATGTATATATGTATATAAATATGTATATATATAAATATGTATATATATAAATAAATGTATATATGTATATAAATATGTATATATATAAATATGTATATATATAAATATGTATATATATAAATATGTATATATATGAATATGTATATATATATTAATATATATATAAATATGTATAAATATATATATTAATATGTATATATATAAATATATATATAAATATGTATATATAAAATATATATATAAATATGTATATATATAAATATGTATATATATAAATATATATATAAATATGTATATATATAAATATGTATATGTATAAATATATATATAAATATGTATATATATAAATATGTATATGTATAAATATATATATAAATATGTATATATATAAATATGTATATGTATAAATATATATATAAATATGTATATATATAAATATGTATATATATAAATATATATATAAATACGTATATATATAAATATGTATATATATATAAATATGTATATATATATAAATATGTATATATATATATATATATATATATATTATATATATATAATCTACCGTACTTTCGGGTAAGTGCGCCAAATCCGGGGGTAACTACGCCAACAAAAAAAAAAACTGCTGTTTATATGTGTTGTTGTGCAAAAGAGGAGTTTTAGAACTGATTATTTGATGTTTCTTGATGGCATTGTCAAGGCTTCGTGTTTTCGTTTCAAACCTTATATAGAGCTTGCCGTGAAGTCCCACGTCGTCTTCTTCGTCTTAATAGCCAACTAATCTGGATTCGATACACTCTTACACCAGTTCTTGGTCAAGATGTTTTTTTTTTGTTGCTGTCCTCTCCCAAAAGTTTTAAAATATGGTATGACACTAATAAAACATATAACAAAATGTACAAGAAAAACTAATAATATTAATTAATTCATTATAATTTTTACCATATATTGGAGAGGATGGATTGTAGCGAGCTGCTACTACTACTACGAGGCTAGGCTGTATTCTCACCTTAGTTCTTTCTTTCTTCCTACTCTTTTCTCTTTTCCTTCCTTTCTTCTTATACGTCATCAGAGGTTCCAGCCAATGAAAAGCGAGAGCGGTTTACGTGGGACATTCGAGTGAAGGAAACGTCCTTACTTCCACGGCGACTAGAGACAGAACACACGCCTCACTCCTCAGCTCCCATTAGGTAGCCAAGAGGAGCATTGAACATTAATACAGACTTTACAAAATGGACTGTCTTTCTTTGTAACCCGAGTTTCGGGAAAACACATATATATATATTGGGTATATAAAACCTCATGAATTCATAACAAAGTCGCGTTACACGTCCTCATTTTTATAAGAAGACAATGTCTTCTTTTACCAGTATTTCTTTCTATTTCAGCGCTCCAGTTCTCCCTGTTATCGGAGGCGCCCCGAAGTGGGAGCCTACCGAAATGGTGACCTCTAATTAGTACCCAGTTTAATGTATGGTAATAATACCATTATATGGTGAACCCCGTGAGCGTATATACACGCAATCTTCAAGAAAAACCCAGGAGAACGGGACGGAGTGAAAAAAGAAATTAAAAAAAAAAAAAAGAAAAAAAAACGAACTTTCGAGGACAACAGTAAAACTATACAAAAATAAGGTATATATGAATCCGCTTCCTAAGAAATGCCAGTCATATATATGTATATATATATATATATATATATATAATATATATATATATATATATATATATATATATATATATATTGCTATTTTTGTTAAATGGTTTTACACTAAAGAAAAAAAAAGTCATTTTACGTGATTTTCATCAGATAAATTGCTAAATTAGAACCAGGTCTAAAAACTATTCTCCGACGAAAGCGGCCCGAGCAGTTAAAACAGATTCACAAACGGTGTGCTGACACACACACATACAAAAACTTTCTTTGAACGCACGTGCGTGACAACATACGCCATCTTTGGGACACAAGTGGTAAATGTCACCAGACGAACTCTTTTTTTCCCCCCCGAAAAACATTTACTATATATATATATATATATATATATATATATATATATATATATATATATATATATAAACAAAAAACTAATAATAATCAATCCCCGTAACGACTGAATTTAACCTCTGGTGAGTACGTTTTTTTTTTCTCTCTCTCTCTCTCTCTCTTCTTTCTATCACACCTTTTCCCCTTTTCCCCAGCAATTTCCTTTAGTCGCCATTACAAGTAAATAAAAAAGAAATAATATTAACTGATAGTATCTAATAACCATAGTAGTAGTAATAATAATAATAATAATAATAATAACAATAATAATAATGGATGCACAGCATTTTAGTATTAAACCTCCACAATTCATGGAGACTAGTGTAAACGGTTGGTTTTCTATATTAGAAGCGCAGTTCCATCTCCGACACGTGACGACCGACGATACAAAGTTTTACACAGTCATTAGCACGTTGCCACCGGACGTAGTGACAAATATTCCCCCAGCAATCTTACAGTCACTTAATTATGCTAAATTAAAGGAGTCGGTGTTATCTGTCTATGAAAATACCAGACGCGAACTCTTGGAGAAGTTGATGAGGACCACTACATTATCTGGTCGTCCATCGTTATACCCCCAGGAGATGGTGACGGTCGCGAATAGGATAGGAGCGAGCGAAGAGATAGTGCGCCACAAGTTTATACGTGCGCTTCCGAAGCAAATAGCACCAGTGTTGGTTTATTTGCTTCCCCACTGAGCAAATTAGGCACAAGGCCGTTTTTTAATGTGGAGAGAGAGGGAGTAGGGAGGGAAAGGGGGGATCCAGCTCCCGAGAGGTGGGAAATGGGAGCTGGATAGTAACCGTGGTCTGTAGGGTGATCCCTACATTGACCAAGTTCAGATATGTGGGGTTACCCCCACATATGGTCTTTGCTAGTCATAGCTAGTCTTTGCTTGCAGCATCTGCCGGAACAGATGGTATTTATTTGCTCCCCCACTGAGCAAATTAGGCACAAGGCCGTTTTTAATGTGAGGTAAAAACCAGCTCCCCTAAAAGTAGGCAAAAAGGGGGCACTCTGGTTACCAAAAATACTAATTGTCCCAGTATAGAGGGTTTCCCCTCCATTGACTGGTACAAATTATCTTAAGTGCAGCATCTGCCGGAACAGATGGTATTTATTTGCTCCCCCACCGAGCAAATTAGGCACAAGGCCGATTTTTAATGTGAGGAGTGAAGGGAGGGGGAAGGGAAAAAGGGGACCAGCTCCCGAGAGGTGGGAAATGGGAGCTGGTTAATGGTCAGGCATGTGGGGTTGCCCCCACATCTGGTCTTTGCTAGTCATAGCTAGTCATAGCTTGCAGCATCTGCCGGAACAGATACTACACTTTGATCTTGTCGCCCGGGCCCCCGAGGGGGTTTTGGGCAGTGAAGCAAATAGCACCAGTGGTAGCAGCCCACACCGAGATGCCGTTAACGGAATTGGGTTGACTGTCCGACAATTTGATGCCGTTGATAGAGAATACGTCAGTATTCCAGGCGGTTAGAAGTCATACTCAGGCAAACGATTATAGTACCACCAGACACGCTTTTGAAAACATCCCGGCTGGTTTACGTCCATATCGACGGAAACAGCGACCGAAGATGTATAGAGCACATATTTATTTTGCAGAAGAGGCTCGCACATGTAAGCCCTGGTGTAAGTGGCCAAAGAAGAAGAGCAGTATACAAATGCTACCTAATTCGCGCCCCTCCTCCCCCGCCCCAAGTGACTCGGAAAACTAGACAGACGGAATGCGTTTGCTCCAGTGGTCCCGCCGTTATTACAAGTCTCTGCCAAGATAGGAGCAGCTAAAGTTAATTTTATTATAGATACAGGGGCCAGTGTTTCCATTTTGCCACGTTCCGTAGTAAATGGAGTTACCCTGGAACCAACCCCTGTGCATATCTCAACCGCTAACGGGGAGAGTATAAAATGCTATGGTCAAACGAACTTAGAAATAAAAATTCCACGTTTGAGAAGATCTTTCCAATGGAGTTTTGTGATCGCAGATGTCACTAACCCTTTGCTAGGATTCGATTTCTTGAACAAATTTCACACCATAGTGGATTGCAAAAATCGATCCATCCGTGATAACGAAACAGAGCATGAGATTACAGTGAATGCAGTAACAGGAACCGATGCGGTAATAATTAATAAAATCGACCTAGCGGATTATATTACCGAAGTAATAAGTAAATATGATAATGTACTTTCACCACATAGCGGCACAAACAAAGACTATGGTGGAGTGTATCACAGGATTGATACAGGCAGCCGGGTACCAGTCTTTGCTAAAGCCAGACAACTTTCCGGCCCTAAATTAGACGCAGCGCAGGCGGAATTTAAAAAGTTATTAAATACTGGAGTTATCCAGCCTTCCAGTAGCGAGTGGGCAACCCCGTTCCATTTAGTAAAGAAGGCGGATGGTTCGTATCGAGCTTGCGGTGATTTCCGTGCAATAAATAGCATTAAGAAAACAGACCGCTATCCGATACCAAATATAAATTCGTTCTGCACGCAGTTAGCTAGCAAACAGTATTTTTCTAAAATAGATTTAACCTCAGCGTATCATCAAATTAAGGTACACTCTGACGATGTGCCTAAAACAGCAGTCGTGACACCTTTTGGCTTGTTTGAGTTTAATTACATGCCATTTGGTTTAAAGAATGCTGCGGCTATATTTCAGCGTTTTATGGACAAGATATTCTTAAAGTTAGACTGCGTATTTATATACCTAGATGACATATTAGTCTTTAGCGATAGCAAACAACAACACAAGGAAGACTTAGATAGAATATTTAGAATCCTTAGCGATAACAATTTAAAGATTTCCTTTGATAAGTGTGTATTTGGAATACCAGAGTTAGACTTTTAAGGCTTCCACGTAAACAAAGGTTTATTGCCTACTTCAAGGAAAATTAAAGAGTTGGAAAATTTTCCAGTCCCTAAGGACTAAAAAAGCTTACGCAGATTTCTGGGGATAACAGGTTTTTACCGTAAGTTAGTCCCTAATTATGCATCCGTAGTTTTACCGTTAACTGAACGAATCAGGTTGGATCCGGAAGCAAAGACCGAGCTTAATGAGGAAGAAACTCACGCTTTCAAAGCATTAGTAAGCAAATTGTCTGAATTAACGGCGTTAGCTCATCCACAGTTTTCAACTACGGAGTACCACCTAGTTACGGATGCTAGCCAATTTGCCGCCGGTGCTGCATTGCACCAGTTGGTAGATAAGAAACCAGTACCTATAGGTTTCTTTTCCAAAAAATTTTCCCAAGCCCAAACTAAGTATTCCACGTTTGACAGAGAGCTACTGGCAGTTTATTTTTCAGTGATACATTTCCGCCACCTCATAGAAGGTCGCCACGTGACATTATTCACTGATCATAAGCCTCTGTGCGGAGCATATTACAGTCAGACACCGGCAGATCGACAACAATGACACTTGTCAGTACTTGCCGAATATATTGCTGACGTGGAATACATTAAAGGAGCTGAGAATATAGTTGCAGACTGTATGTCTCAGCCTGCATTAGCTGTGCAGATAGATGCATGCGATTTGGCTGAAATAGCAGAGGCACAAAGAGGTGATGACGAGATAAAGTCATACACTGATTTAAAAGAATATTGTGTCGAAGAAAATCGGCTCAGTCCTGTGCGATATTTCGACGAAGTACCCCAGACCGTTTATCCCAAAAGAACTTCGTCAGGCTATTTTCAACAGTTTACATAGCTTAGCGCATCCTGGTACGGGAGCGTCTATTAAACTGGTTAAGTCCAGATACTTTTGGCCCAGCTTAGATAGAACAATTAAGCAATTCTGCGCAGAATGCGTAGAGTGTCAGCAAGCAAAAGTTCACCGACACACAAAGTCTGTGGTCCAAGAATTCGAGTTACCATCTGCACGTTTCCAGACGGTACATATTGATATTGTTGGTCCCTTGCCCTTAACGCGCAATGAGTCTGACCCTTACCCAAGCCCTTACAAATACTTGCTTACCTGCATCGACCGTGCAACTCGCTGGATTGAAGTATAGCCTATGACTGAAATAACTGCACAGTCGATAGCAGAGGCATTTATCAATGCATGGATATCCAGATTTGGAGTCCCACTGCATGTAGTCAGTTTGAGAGCGAGTTGTTCAAGTAATAAAATTAGACAGACAGAGAAGTCACAGACAGATAAAGTTAATACTAGTGATAAGGACAGACGATACCGACAAAGTCGAAGATGGAATTGCTACTGACACATATAAGTCTAGAGCAGGAAGGAAGGAGACATGGAAGAAGAAAAACGAATACTTTTATTTTTAAACAAAGAACAGATTTAATAATTGGGTATAAGTTACTTAACTCCGTTAATTGGAGGGGGACTCTTGTAGCGAGCTGCTACTACTACGAGACTAGGCTGTATTCTCACCTTAGTTCTCTCTTTCTCCCTACTCTTTTCTCTTTTCCTTCCTTTCTTCTTATACGTCATCAGAGGTTTCAGCCAATGAAAAGCGAGAACGGTTCACGTGGGACATTCGAGTGAAGGAGACGTCCTGACTTCTACAGCGACTAGAGACAGAACACACGCCTCACTCCTCAGCCCCCGTTAGGTAGCCAAGAGGAGCATTGAACATTAATACAGACTTTACAAAATGCACTGTCTTTCTTTGTAACCCGAGTTTCGGAAAAACACACATATATATTGGATATATAAAACCTCATGAATTCATAACAAAGTCGCGTTACACATCCTCATTTTTATAAGAAGACAATGTCTTCTTTTACCAGTATTTCTTTCTATTTCAGCGCTCCAGTTCTCCCTGTTATTGGAGGCACCCCAAAGTGGGAGCTTACCGAAATGGTGACCTCTAATTAGTACCCATGTTAATGTATGGTAATAATACCATAGGATCAGGATTTAAATCGCATATAAATATTATTCCTTTTCCATTGAATAAGTTTCCTCCGAGTGACGAGATTTGATTTGGACGTCACAAAGTAACTAAAAACATAAAAACGCGAAAATAACATGGTGTCGCATATATACGAAGAACAGGTCTGATAAAACATTAAAAATATAGAAAAAAAAACCCAACTTAGTACACATATACGTTCTATCTTGCTGAAGTTGTTGGTCAATCATACATAACAGTAAAAGTCTTACCTTTGGCTGGAAATATTATAAAAAACACATACATAGATGTGTATATCCAGAAAACATGTCACGTTTAAACAGACAACACCTAAAACAATTAACTTCCGGTTTGATATGGAGACCTTAAATTGACAAAAATATCCTTTATGCTTAATTTTCTATATTGTAATTTATAGCCTAAAAAAAAAGAAGCAATATTTACATTTTTTTTAAATTAAATTCTTCTTTATTCTAGGTAATATAAATTTTTTTATTCCTAAAACTAAATTTTTTTTTAAATAACTTTATCGGAAAATTATTTTCAATTCAAAATTCTTGTATGAACTTATAAACTAACAGTCACGTTTTTATTTAATATTAACACATTGTAAAATATGCCGTGCACAAATAAATGTAATTAACTTTTAAGTCATAATTGTTTCAGTTACTTGATTTAGAAATTATATTTTTGTTCTGACAAAAGAAACGAGTAACACTACGATTTTATCAGCGAAATCTGAACAGATTATTGTGTCATCGGTCTACCATAGAAAAAATTATTCACGTTCGATTTCTAAAAATATTTTTTTAAATTATTCATAAAAAACGGCATGGATTATTTTTTTTAACTATCATCAGTAAGATTATCTGTTTATTCATAATGTTTTAAGAGGCAGTTTTACACAGTTTTTCACGAATTCTGAAAAATTCAATCATTAAAAAAAAAAAAGAAATTATTTCGGAAATCTTTTGAAATTTCAAAGGCAAAACCATCAAATATAATTTACGAACAATAAAAATGATTTTTGTAAAAGTTAAATAATTTTAATATAGTTTCCAATTTCTTTTTTTCCGAAATATCAAAGAAAAATCGGATAAATCAGCAATCCAAAATAAAAGATATATAATTTAATTATTCCATTGCATTTTAATATGTAAAACAAACAACCAAACATACAAAAAACTATGAGAGCAACCCCAGAAAATTCTGACAAGGTTGGAGAGAGGGCAAATTATGAGAAATTTTTTTATATTATTTTATTTCAGTTTATGTATAGTTCAGATTAAAAAAAAACATAAGTCTGTAAAAAAAAAAAAAAAAAATAGGGAAATCGATCAATTATTTTATTTTTGAGAGAATTAAAAAAAATCGCGTTGTTCTATTGTTTACCTCAAATTCCGTAGTAATAACATTGGGTTCCATTTTTCCCGTTTTTAGTTTTTGAAGAATTTTTTTAAAATTCATCGGTTAGAACATTTTTTTTAATGATCTTTTTTCTTGAGAATACGGCAAAAAATATCGATGAACAAATGTTATTTTACAAGTTTTTATTGTTATTATTTGTTATGGAGTCAAAAATTCCGCTTTTATTTTGGTCATACCTAGGTTAAATTCACACCAAACGCGATATAAGCACATATATACTACATTAAATACACACATGCATCTCTATTACACCCCCTTCTCTCTCTCTCTCTCTCTCTCTCTCTCTCTCTCTCTCTCTCTCTCTCTCTATGTATATATATGTGTATATATATGTATATATATATGTGTATATATATATGTATATATACACATATATATATATGTATAGATATATATAAGTAAATTCTTGGTACAGCAAAATGGAAGGAGAAATTTCAGAGGAAACATAATTTAATTTAAATAAAACAATAAAAAGATCAAAGAAACAAAAAAACGGCAGGTGGAATTGTTAAAATGTCCTTAAGGCCTTATCGTCTGACCCTCTAAGAGGAAACGTCAGAATGATAAATTAAAAGCTAAGAATCGAATGAGGAAAGAGGGAAATTGGTTTCAGTTGGAAAACCAGTGAGAGAAAAAAAAAATTCTAATTCCGACATTTATCTTACTCGCCCAGATAAAGGATCGGGCGTTGTTATACTTAACAAAACGGATTATATCTCCGAAATGTTACACATTTTGGACGATAAAAATAAATTTCTCCGGTTGGGTGATTTAAGCCATGATGACACTTTTCGAATGGAAATAAAAATCCAGAAAAGATTTCTTCAACTTTATAAAAGCGGGTTTATTTCTAAGGAGATTTACGATAGAATCCGACCCATTGGCTATCAAAGACCTAAAATATACGGTTTACCCAAGGTTCATAAACCAAACATTCCTTTGCGACCCATTTTATTTATGTTGGGTACTGCACAATACGAACTTGGGAAATGGTTAGTTGATCTTCTTAAACCTGTGCTTTCTTTTTATTCGGTCCATTGTATCTCTGATTCTTTTCAATTTGTGTCTCATATACACAAATTATCTTTATCTAAGAATACCGAGTTCTTGGCTTCCTTTGACATTAATAGTCTTTTTACTAATATACCTTTGGATGAAACCATTGGTATTTGTGCTGACTATCTATATCATGGCCCCTCAAAATCTCCACAATTTCCTGAACGAATTTTCGTTGAACTGATGGAACTTGCCACTAAATCAGTTTCCTTCAGTTTTAACAATATTATGTACCGGCAAATTGATGGGATATCTATGGGTAGCCGTCTTGGTCCTTCGCTAGCCAACATTTTCGTTGGATTTTTGGAAAACGAATTATTTTCCAAAATTACTAAACCAACATTCTATACACGCTACGTTGATGACACTTTTGCATGCTTTCCCTCACGGAGTGAAGCTGAACAGTTTCTTCGCCTTCTTTGTAACTTGCATCCATCGTTACAATTAACTATGGAGGTCGAGGACTGTGGCTCTCTTCCATTCCTCGATGTTCGTGTTTCTAAAGTTGGTTCTACGTTTGAGACCTCTGTATACAGAAAACCTACATTTACAGGGCTCTATCTTAATTGGTTATCTTTTGCCCCTCAGTCTAGAAAAATAAACCTCATTAGCGCTCTTACACATCGTGCACTCATGATTTGTTCACCAAACCGTCTTGATGCGGAACTTGGTGAAATCACAAATATTTTTCTCAGCAATGGATATCCCATAAATATAATAAAAACTACTATTGAACGTAAAATTGCTACATTTAATAGTGTTAAACGTATTGGTCCATCACGTTGTCCTATTTATTTAAAATTACCATGGTTGGGTCCTGATGGCCTTCAAATTGTTGAAAGGATTTCTTCTGCTACTCAACGCTGTTTTCCAGCTACTATGCTTAGAGTAGTTTACACAACTCGAACCTTTTTCTCTTCTTTTCGTAAAGATGTTTTGCCAACCATTCAAAAGAATTATGTTGTTTATAAATTTGTTTGTCAGTGTGGAGCTGACTACGCTGGCAAGACATCCCAAAGATTGGAAATGAGAATATCCCAACATATCCCTCGGGATATTCGATTACACCAGGTTTCGAGAACATCCGGGCACTCCCAAGCTCATGAGTCCGCCATCGGTAATCACCTGATTAGTATAAATATGTGTTCTGACCAATATTCCGATGGCTGGTTTTCTGTTTTATACAGTGCTAGGTCGAACTATCATCTCAATATAATTGAGGCGTTAGTTATTAATAACTCTCGACCTAGCCTGTGTAGACAAAAGATTTTGAAACATCAGTTGGAAATATTTACTGATTTAAAACCACCTGAACAGTGAGAAGTATATATATATATGTATATATATGTATATATATATATGTATATATGTATATATATATATATGTATATATGTATATGTATATATATATGTATATATATATGTATATATATATATGTATATATATGTGTATATATATGTGTATATATATGTATATATATATGTATGTATATATGTATGTATATATATATATGTATATATACGTATATGTATGTATATGTATATATACGTATATGTATATGTATGTATATGTATGTATATGTATATATACGTATATGTATATATATGTATATATATGTATATATACGTATATGTACATGTATATGTATATATATATGTATATATATATGCATGTATATATATGCATATATATATGTATGCATATATATATGTATATATGTATGTATATATGCATATATATATGTATGTATATATATATGTATATATATATGCATGTATATATATGCATATATATATATATGTATGCATATATATATGTATATATGTATGTATATATGCATATATATATGTATGCATATATATATGTATATATGCATATATATATGCATATATATATGTATATGTATATATGTGTGTATATATATGCATGTATATTTTATGTATATATATGATGATGATTGCAACGTCTTGTCAGACGAGTGCCACTCCCTGAGATACTTAAAGTCCATGAGCCCAAAAATGACTTCCATCGTCATAGGACCATTTTAATAGACAAATGCCTGAGGGAGTATCTATACACAGATGATATTACAGAGTCTTAGCTTTGTACGACAGCTAAGTTTCTCTCTCGGTTCGAAATGTTGAGATCCAGCAACAAGTAACTGCAAGATAGCCAGCAGCAAGTTAAACTGCAAACCAGCTTAATGCGGGTACTGGTCTCCCGCTTTATGGTTTTTTAAATCAGAGATTTGCTTCTCCTGGAAAGGTTGCCTTCACCACAGCTTACGGGAGCCCTCTCCACCCCAGCGCACACATACATTCACACAAACACACACGGTGCTAGTTGACTGTTGACCCCGAAAAAGGATTCATTCGCCCTTTGGAAGGTCTTGTTTTTAATCCTTCAAGGAGACTAGCCACCCTACATACACAGATATATATATATATATATATATATACATGTATATTTTTTATATATATATATATATACATGTATATTTTATATATATATATACATGTATATTTTTTATATATATATATACAGATATATACATGTGTATGTATGTGTATATATATATATACATGTATATATATATAAATGTATATTTATATATATATATATATATATATATATATATATATATATATATATATACTAGCAAAAGTACCCGTCGTTGACTGGGTTCAAAAACAGCCTACAGAAAATGGACTCTGATTTATGAACGTGTGATAGGTTATGAAAAGGAAGGGTTGTGTAAATTTGGGTTGAATTTGGGGGTATCAAAACCAAAGCAAAATATGATGAAAGTAAAAATAAAATAGATAAACCCCATAATTTATTATACCATACCTGTTCACACTGAAACACTTATCACAATATTCTGTGGATCTATATTAAAAAACCTTGTTAAACTTTGTGACATATTTCCATTCTATGGAGGTCAGGCGCGGATGAACACCCCATAATTTTATTATACCATATTTCTTCAAACTGAAACATAATTATCAAAGTATACTTACGCAGATAGATATGAAAAGTCTTTATTAAAGTTTGTGCCTATTTCCATTCTATGGAGGCCAGGCGCGAACGCAGACCCCACAATTTTATTATACCATCCCTATTTAAGTTAAAACATACTTATCAAAATATTCTTATGTACATCTATATCAAAAACACTTGTAAACGTTGTTTTTTTTTTTGCATTTTAAATTTTTTTATTTTTATACTTTATGGACCAGGCGCGATCGCAAACCCCACAATTTTAATGAACCACCGTTCTGCCAGATCAAACATACCCATTCCTGTGTCTCGATACATCTTCTATCATTATTTGTAATTAGTTTTTTTAAAATAGTCAACCATATAGGAGCCTATTCGTGACCACACACACACACACACACACACACACACACACACACACAAATTCAGCTTTATATATATATATATATATATATATATATATATATATATATATATATATATACATGCACATGTATTTATGTGTATATATTTAGTTTATTTTACAAACATTGATGACTACATATGTGCATATATGTTTCTGTAATCACCCGTTATTAGGAAGATTACGTCTTCAGGCCAAGAATTACATTCGAAAATATATGTGTATATATATACACATATATTTTATGTATATTTAGGTATATCCATATATATACATATATATATATATATATATATATATATATATATATATATATATATTATGTATATATATGCTGCAATAAATACACACACATTCATATATGTATTTATATAAATTTATACATACACATATATATCAAGTATATGCTGCAATAAACACACACACACACACACACACATATATGTATATGTATGTATGTATAATATATATATATATATATATATATATATATATATATATATTTATACACTAACAACAAAATGTGAAATGGCTTTTAAGATAAGCTTTACAAACTTTTACTTTAAGGTAGGCGCGCCCGGTAATAATTTTCCTTTAGAAATAACACACACACACACACACACACACACACACACACACACACACATATATATAACCTGCAAATTTTTTTTTGCTATTTTAGTGTGTGTGTGTGTGTGTGTGTGTGTGTGTCTAAGTGCGGGATTGCCGGTCATTACGATGAAAGTTATGTCAGAAAAGATGAAAAAGGGTTCAAAAGAGCCGAGTGAAAACTGGCGCCGTACCTGCTCCCCGTCCCTTGGCCGCCCCCGCACACCCCTGAGCGACCATCTTCTTACACACGAGATACGACATCAAATGCCAAACCCAGCGGTCGTTTTCACGATGCATTAAAACGGTGTGAATTCTTCAAGTGTACATATTTCGCTTGGATTTTCACCATCTTCAAAAGTAACGGGATAGCTTCGCCCGCGAAACGGGGTGCGGACGTAAGTATTCGGGGTGGACTAGTGAGATGCCCCTCCACCCACACACTCTCTCTCACACACTATGCTTATTACATATCTGTTTACAGCATTGAAACAACTTTAACTTAGCTCTTTTTTTCTAGGTGTGTGCGTCTGTATGGCTATGTTTGTATGCGTACATGTCTCTCTGAATATGTGTATGTGTTTTGTGTGCACCAAAGTATGAGTACGCACACGTTTACCACAGGGGAATCCAAATGTCTGCAAGGGTGAAGGGGATACTGATTTTTGTTGTGGTGCTTTTCGGAGTGATAGTCTCCCTAAAATTTAGTTTCCTCACTTCCCGGGGAAAATTTATCGTCCAAATCTTATTTGTCTCAAATTTTCAAATGAACGGCATATTGAAAATTCGCAAGATGGAAACTCGCTACTTTCATGTGTCATTCAACAAAGAAGTAAATCACATGGTCTGACGAACTCAAGAGGGAAATACCACTAGTTACTATGCGCTGTTAATTTTATGTCGCCAAACTATATATATACTAGAAGATATACCAGGCGTTACCCTGCATTAAACGTAACGTTAAATTACTTTTAAAAAAATGAAGTAAAAACAAAAACAAACGGAAAGAAACTGAAACATGTGCATGCGAGTATTATGGGTTTTTTTTTCTCAAGACATTTCACTTCTTGTAATTAAAAAAACACTAGAGCTAAGATGGAAAACAAAACCTAAAGACAGTGAATCAAGTACGATAACCATTAGACTAGCTTGCCATGATCTTTAAAACTGTTTTCAAACCTCGTGAAACAGTTGACAAACAGATACAAATCCAATAACACCCTAAGTACAATTTTTTTGTTCAATTTTGACTCCTTAGCAGCGCGGATGCAAACCGATTAAAAAGATTTCCACCTATCTGAATACCTTATATACCAAATTTCAAGTCTGTAGCTAAAAAATTCGTTGCGTATATCGGTTGAGAAGTGTTCTCACACATTCCAACTTATATATATATGTGCATGTATATATATATATATATATATATATATATATATATATATATATATATATATAATAAACTCATTTCCCCCTCCAACTTTGACCTTAATAGGATTAAAAATCATGACATTGTATGCAAATGTAATGCGTACAGACTGTAGCACATTATCTGAGGTTTGCTATAGGTCTATAACCTCTACAGTTCCTCGACAATGGTACATTCCTATATTTTTTCCAGTGACTCCACTGCCAAAATCGCTTAGATTCAATGGAAATTGCAACATATTTTCTCTCTATTAGATTCCTCCTTTCCCCTCTCCCCATTTACACCGCAGCGGATGCGTTCACAAGGAACACTACGAGGAAACACACCGGTTTGGAATCGTACAAGGTTACTTATGCCGTTTCTTTTTTTTTAAATTTAAAAAAAAAATTTTTTTCCCTGATTTATGCTTTTTGTTTTTTCCATAATAAAATAGAAAAAAAACCCCCCAAAACAAACAAAATAAAAAACGCGAAAACGCGATTACTATTATTGTTTTCTTTTTGCTTTTTTTTCGTTAGTGTAAGACGCAATTTGCGAGACTAACCGGATTTTACTTCCGGTTTTAACGACACTAACCGTGAAATCTAACTATGACCTTTATTTATTAGTACTTTCAACTCAGCATTTATTTTTTCGCAAAGATTACAACGCAATGATATCGTGAATTCACTTGCATTACACTTAAATTAAAATTAAAACAAATAAATTCATTTAGAATTCGAGTGTGATGTGACTACTGAAACTAAACCAAAACAAACTTCAGTGCGGAATTGATATTTGACCTAATTCACTTTTTAGTTAATTCATCACGTTTTTTTTCTTTTGGCGCTTTCGCCTCAATGATTCGAGGTCAACCCCCCCCCCTTTAAACTTTTTGGGATTTTTCAAACATACGGGCACCGTTCGTATTGCAACACGTTCATTTTTTAAATTGTTTTTTTTTTACACGATATTTTTTATTTTTAACATTGTTTGTTTTTATAACGCCGGGTACCCCCGCTAGTATATATATATTAGAAAATTTTGTTGAAATTCAAAGACTTACATTTTTTCTTTTATATAACTCTTTTATATTTTATCTTGGTCTCTTCATTACAGCCGTTTCGTTAATGGGATGACAATTCTATGATTTTATGTTTTCATAAAAGTTTTCTTTCTCATCAACTAGTCAGATGTGATTACCAACAAAAAGTTAATTTTGTACATGATAAACCTGCTGCGTTCGTTTTGGGAAATGGAATTTCATCCCCACTTTGTTACAGGTCGGCCATCTTGAGTACCGTGCAAACTAAAATTCTTGTTTTAAACCTTATTTTCGTATTTTTTATTTTTTGTTTTAGTCTTAATTTCCAATTTTTTTCTATTATTTATTCTTTCCTATGTTTTCATAATTTTGATTACTACGTTTATGCTTATTTATTCTAATATTCACTTTGTTTGGTTTCGCGTTATTATTGATTAGTTAAGCTCTTTGTTTCAAGAGGAGGTCACTCTCATGGAATATATTTTTATTACTAGAGTTACTTCCCTTACATCGATTGACCTAAAAAATTTTTTATGTTACTCGCTCTACGTTTCCGTTTATGTTATTGTTTTTAGTCTGGTCTAATGCGTGAAATTAAGTATCAATTTTTATGCAGACATCCGTGAATTACATCTTGTGTGTCTGTCTAATAATTTTTCTTCTGATATTAATATATGGTATGCTTCTAGTATGCAAAGGTTGCAGCTTTTTGATTTGCTTGGTTTATATTTTTTCGCTCTACCTACTATGGACCACCTTAATTTATATTCAGTTTTATTTTTCTTTAATTCCCTAGTGTGGTTTAGTTATATATATATATATTCCCTTTTGTTTCATTTTACTTCAGTCGAAGTTCTCAGAAATCAAAGGGACTCCCTTTCGTGGGGTTAACACTTACATGAGATGCATAGATATTAGAATATTTCATTAAAATTCTCCTTTACCGCTCAAACACTGAGTTAATAAAGAAGTTAAGAACATTGAGGACATATAATCTCGCAAGCATGGATAATTGAATACTTAAGAATGTACAAGATATTTGACAGCATTATTAATATTATCAAGAAAGCAATGGAAATAATATTACAACCATTAACACACACACACACACACACACACACACACACACACACACACACACACACACACACACACACTGGAGATTTTGCATCTATCTGAAGGCAAACCTACACTATTACTTCTTTTAATTATACTATTATACTATCTTTGAACTATCAATTCAGGAGGTAGCGTAATATCTGTTTCGTAATTATAATACTATCTTCCCAGGAATTATGCCTTGCTTTTCTGAGCGGGGAATACTGTAGTATTTGTTCTTATAATTACAATGCAATTCTCCAACGTATTATCCCATCCTCCGTATACTACTTGAGGACATATATTTGCTAGTTAGGATAATAGAAGAACTTTTTCCTGAAGCAATAAGTTATCTAAAATTATCAATAGCATGAAACTTTGTGACTGTTGTATGATCAACAATCAATCAACAATAAAATAATTTACAATAATACGAGTAATATCATTATTAATGGCATTAGTGTTATTAAAAATATCAGCATATGTAATTGTTGAATAGAATATACTTGCCCTCTAATGAATAAATGCTAAACAATTAATCTTATACAAAGCAACAGTAAATAGTGTAAAAAAAGAAAATGAACAAAATGTAAGAAAAAGAAGAAAAGAAAATTTCAAGCGTAAATATCATTATCAAATTATGCTATTCGGGAGTGAAAATATAGAAATAACACCACATTGTATAAATATATATTAGAAAAACAATAGTTCTAACAGAAATTATAGAATTTTAAAATTACCACTACTACTTCTACCACTACACCAATAAACATAATAATAATAGATACTACCATTTACTACTAATATATCTACTACTCCTTTAACACTCGTGGACTACTACTACCTGAAGAACAAAAAGGATGTCGGAAAGGAAAAAAGGACACCCGACTTATTGTAGATAGATCAAAAGATCTTAAGAGAGGTAGAAACCAGGAAAAATAACATAGCTATGGCATGGATTTATTACAATGAAGCCTACAACACAATTTCGCAAGCATGGATAATTGAATGCCTAAGAATATACAAGATATCCGACAACATTATTTATATTATTAATTATTAAGAAATCAATGGAAATATGGAGCTGAAGGACAACATAATACATGGATGCGTCTTTTAAGGAAACTCACTATCATCACTATTGTTTGCTATAGCCATGATGCCATTCAACTACATACTTAGGAAATGTAATGCCGGATACAAGTTTACAGACACAGAATAAATAATAAACCACCCAATGTATATGGATGATCTGAAGCTGTTTTCGCAAAACAAAAAGGAAATGGAAAAGCTGATAAATACTACGAGCATATTCAACCAGTACATTGGAAGGGAATTTGAAATGGAAAAGTGTGCACCACTGGAAATAAAAGGGTGAAACTAGAGACATCAGAGGGCATGGAACTGCGCAAACAAGAGGAGATGAGGGTACTTGACACTTACAAATATTTGTGACTTCTGAAAGCAGACACCATCAAATCTATAGAAATGAAAGAGAAGATAGGAAAAGAATACTTGAGAAGAACAAGAAAACTCTTAGAAACAAAACTATACAATAGAAATCTAATTAAAAGAATAAATACCTGGGCAGTATTGCTAATAAGGTACTCTCGACGATTCATAAGCTGGATCAAAAAGAAACTTAGGCATCTTGATCAAAAGACGAGGAAACTAATGATAATGCACAATGCAGTACACCTGAAAGACGATACTGACCGACTCTACGTAAAAAAGGAACAAAGGGAGAAGAAACACACAAACTTGGAAAAGTACATAAGTTAGAACACAAAAATTAATCACTGCAGCGGGAGACACTGTCAAGAAGAACAATACAGGAAATGATGAAACCAGAAAAAAATAGAGAAGACAATAAAAGTAAGAAGGAAAAGAACTATATGGACGATTCATGGGAATAACAAGAGAAAAGAATCACGAAAACAAAAACCCTGGACATTGCTAAGAAAAAGACACATGAACAGAGAAACATAATTTCTACTGACAATGCGATTCGAACTAAGCACATCAAAGCTAAAATAGATAAAACTCAGGAAAATAGTAAATGTGGACAAAAAGACGAAACTATAAACTACATAATAAGTGAATGCAGCAAACTAGTCCCGAAAGACTATAAAAAAAGACACGACTTCACAGAAAAGACAGTTCACTGGGAGCTTTGCAGACGACTGCACCTCAAACATATGCATAAATTATTCAAACACAAATCAGAGATAGTACTAGAAAACGAAAACTGCAAAATCATTTGGGACATGGAGGTACAAACAGATACTCACACAGAAGATCATACGTCGTAATACTTAACAAAAAGAAAAAAAAAATTCTCAAATTGTTGATTTATATTCACCTTATTAACTTTCTATCCCGTTTACTTTTAAGTTTCACTCTTTCGCTCTTTTCCGATTTACATTGGCCATGGAAGGTTATTTTGCAACTGTCCCGCTTCAAATCTAGTTTTCTACTTTTTTTTAAAAACTCTTTTCCATTCGAACCCTATATTAAAAAAAAGACTTCATATGCGTCTCTGCACAAGAACTATTATTTCCATGGATTGCTCCCGCATTTCACTACAGGATTTTTTACACGGGCTTTTCATTCCTTCTCTAACTCCGGATATATTTTAAAGAGATTTTAAAGGATATCCTACAGAACTCTTTTGGACTCACTAATCGCCCCACCTATTGCGAACTTTTGGATATCACTAGATATTTACAACCATACATATTGGACATTGCTGAGTATTCCTTTTCATTTTATCTATAAACTTATACTATTCTTTAAATTTTCCCTCTCTAATGATTTAAAAAAAAAATTGAGCTCACCAGCAAAAATAGATACTTATCTATACTTACCTTTTATTAACCTTTTTCCTCTGAGGAGAAGAGCCTTTCTTTGAAACTTTATTTCGTATTTCTTGTTCCCAATAATATAATATTATAAATTTAATTCTTACAATATCTGGACTTTTTTCTACAAATTTCATGATGTTGATCATCTTAAAATTACGTAAATTAATTTAATTACGGTGACATTTCCAGTTCTTGACAGTGACTGTTTCGTGGCACAAATCATTCATTTAATTATTATATCAATCAATAAAACTACTTTGCCCATAACCCATCAGAAGAAATAGTAAATATCAATACACCAAAATAAAATAAAATACATTTGAGCTTTATTATTATTTCCTACTTTTAAAGTCATAAAATATTTCTATAATATTTTTATTCAATCTTTTAATAGTTTTTTAAAGCAATGTCCAATATGTATGGTTGTAAATATCCAGTGATATCCAAAAGTTCGCAATAGGTGGGGCGATTAGTGAGTCCAAAAAGAGTTCTGTAGGATATTTTTTTATTCAATCTTATTAATAGTTCAAATGCTGATAAATTTAATCCTATTAAAATCTGAACAACTTTTTCCACCATATCTATGGCTGAATGAGAGTATAGCAGCACGATACCAGTCAGTTTTGTAATCTAGAGATTAGATATGTTACGCACCCAAATAATATAATAAATACTACTTGTTTCATTCTGTCATTTCTTATTTTTCTAATAGTTCAAATTAAAAAACTGATAAGAAACAAACTCCGAAAATTGGAAGAGAAGTTGCAATTACCTTTTATTTTATTACGCCATTTTGAATTTACAAGTAAAGCCACTAAAATTTAAATATTCATATTATAAAATTGTAGTATTTTGATATACACTACTAAAAGTATTCTATTTAGTATTTTATTAATTTATTATTTATAATTCATTTATATATAAATATATATATTATATTTAGATAATATTAATAATTGTAATATATATAACATATGTCGATATATTTATTTAATTTTATACGAAATTATTATAAAAACATTATATTCTATTTGCGGCTATACCAGATGTTGATTTTATCTGAATTTTATATCCATATATAATTCAGTTTTATTACTATTTTAATTAAAGTTATTATGTCATAAATAAATACTTCTTCATTGTCATTTAATTATTTTTCATTAATATTACTTAATTTTAATATAAAATTTCCCTTGGTAATATTTTATCATAATTTGTTTAAATGCAGTTAAAAAATCTATAATTTACTTATAAATTTAAATGAGTTGTTTCCCTTTATCAAAACCTAATTATATAAAACAATTTTTAAATCTTTTATTATATTGATAAATAAATATTTATTTAGTTTTATTGTTATTTTATATTATATTTTATTAACCTAATTGGCATTATAAATTGAACTATATTATGTATTTAAATTAAATATTAAAATCTAAAACGTTTGTGTAGAAAAAAGTCTATAGTTATGAGTTTTATTTATCAATAATCTAAGTTAAATTATAATATTCAATCGAACGATTATTAACATAATATTTTTATTCTCTTACTTTTTTAATATTGTTATTTTAACATAATATTTTTATTCTCTTACTTTTTTAATATTGTTATTTTAACATAATATTTTTATTCTCTTACTTTTTTAATATTGTTATTTTAACATAATATTTTTATTCTCTTACTTTTTTAATATTGTTATTTTAAAATAATATTTTTATTCTCTTACTTTTAAATATTGTTATCTTTACATAGTATTTTTATTTTCTTACTTTTTTATTGTTATTTTAACATAATATTTTTTATTCTCTTACTTTTTTAGTATTGTTATTTTAACATAACATTTTTTATTCTCTTACTTTTTTAAGATTGTTATTTTAACATAATATTTTTTATTCTATTGTTCTTTTAATATTGTTATTTTAACATAATATTTTTTATTCTATTGTTCTTTTAATATTGTTATTTTAACATAACATTTTTTATTCTCTTCCTTTTTTAATATTGTTATTTTAACATAATATTTTTATTCTCTTCCTTTTTTAATATTGTTATTTTAACGTAATATTTTTTATTCTATTGTTCTTTTAATATTGTTATTTTAACATGATATTTTTATTCTATTACTATTTTAATATTGTTATTTTAACATAACATTTTTTATTCTCTTACTTTTTTAATATTGTTATTTTAACATAATATTTTTATTCTATTACTATTTTAATATTGTTATTTTAACATAATCTTTTTTATTCTCTTCCTTTTTTAATATTGTTATTTTAACGTAATATTTTTTATTCTATTGTTCTTTTAATATTGTTATTTTAACATGATATTTTTATTCTATTACTATTTTAATATTGTTATTTTAACATAACATTTTTTATTCTCTTACTTTTTTAATATTGTTATTTTTACATAATATTTTTATTCTATTACTATTTTAATATTGTTATTTTAACATAACATTGTTTATTCTCTTCCTTTTTTAATATTGTTATTTTAACATAATATTTTTATTCTCTTACTTTTAAATATTGTTATTTTAACATAATCTTTTTTATTCTCTTCCTTTTTTACTATTGTTATTTTAACATAATATTTTTAATTCTCTTACTTTTTTAATATTGTTATTTTAACATAATATTTTTATTCTCTTACTTTTTTAATATTGTTATTTTAACATAATATTTTTATTCTCTTACTTTGTTAATATTGTTATTTTAACATAATATTTTTTATTCTCTTACTTTTTTTAATATTGTTATTTTAACATTACATTTTTATTCTCTTACTTTTTTAATATTGTTATTTTAACATAATATTTTTTATTCTATTGTTCTTTTAATATTGTTATTTTAACATAATATTTTTATTCTATTACTATTTTAATATTGTTATTTTAGCATAACATTTTTTATTCTCTTCCTTTTTTAATATTGTTATTTTAACATAATATTTTTTATTCTATTACTTTTTTAATATTGTTATTCTAACGTAATACTTTTATTCTCTTACTTTTTTAATATTGTTATTTTAACATAATATTTTTATTCTATTACTATTTTAATATTGTTATTTTAGCATAACATTTTTTATTCTCTTCCTTTTTTAATATTGTTATTTTAACATAATATTTTTTATTCTATTACTTTTTTAATATTGTTATTCTAACGTAATACTTTTATTCTCTTCCTTTTTTAATATTGTTATTTTAACATAATATTTTTATTCTCTTACTTTTTTAATATTGTTATTTTAACATAATATTTTTTATTCTCTTCCTTTTTTAATATTGTTATTTTAACATAATATTTTTATTTTCTTACTTTTTTAATATTGTTATTTTAACATAATATTTTTTATTCTCTTACTTTTTTAATATTGTTATTTTAACATAATATTTTTTATTGTCTTACTTTTTTAATATTGTTATTTTAACATAACATTTTTTATTCTATTGTTCTTTTAATATTGTTATTTTAACATAATATTTTTATTCTATTACTATTTTAATATTGTTATTTTACCATAAAATTTTTTTTCTCTTACTTTTTTAATATTGTTATTTTAACATAATATTTTTTATTCTCTTACTTTTTTAATATTGTTATTCTAACGTAATACTTTTATTCTCTGACTTTTTTAATATTGTTATTTTAACATAACATTTTTTATTCTCTTACTTTTTTAATATTGTTATTTTAACATAATATTTTTATTCTCTTACTTTTTTAATATTGTTATTCTAACGTAATACTTTTATTCTCTGACTTTTTTAATATTTTTATTTTAACATAACATTTTTTATTCTCTTACTTTTTTAATATTGTTATTTTAACATAATATTTTTATTCTCTTAGTTTTTTAATATTGTTATTTTAACATAATATTTTTTATTCTCTTACTTTTTTAATATTGTTATTTTAACATAATATTTTTTATTCTCTTACTTTTTTAATATTGTTATTTTAACATAATATTTTTATTCTCTTACTTTTTTAATATTGTTATTTTTACATAATAGTTTTATTCTCTTACTTTTTTAATATTGTTATTTTAACATAATATTTTTTATTCTCTTACTTTTTTAATATTGTTATTTTAACATAATATTTTTATTCTCTTACTTTTTTAATATTGTTATTTTTACATAATATTTTTATTCTCTTACTTTTTTAATATTGTTATTTTAACATAATATTTTTATTCTCTTACTTTTTTAATATTGTTATTTTTACATAATATTTTTTATTCTCTTACTTTTTTGATATTGTTATTTTAACATATTATTTTTTATTCTCTTACTTTTTTAATATTGTTATTTTAACATAATATATTTTATTCTCTTCCTTTTTTAATATTGTTATTTTAACATAATATTATTTATTCTCTTCCTTATTTAATATTGTTATTTTAACATAATATTTTTATTCTCTTACTTTTTTAATATTGTTATTTTAACATAATATTTTTATTCTCTTACTTTTTTAATATTGTTATTTTTACATAATATATTTTATTCTCTTCCTTTTTTGATATTGTTATTTTAACATAATATTTTTATTCCCTTACTTTTTTAATATTGTTATTTTAACATATTATTTTTCATTCTCTTACTTTTTTTATATTGTTATATTAACATAATATTATTATTTTCTTACTTTTTTAATATTGTTATTTTAACATAATATTTTTTATTCTCTTACTTTTTTAATATTTTTATTATAAAATAATATTTTTTCTTCTCTTACTTTTTTAATATTGTTATTATGAAATAATATTTTTATTCTCTTCCTTTTTTAATATTGTTATTTTAACATAATATTTTTTATTCTCTTACTTTTTTAATATTGTTATTTTTACAAAATATTTTTTATTTTCTTACGTTTTTTATTGTTATTTGAACATAATATGTTTATTCTCTTACTTTTTTAGTATTGTTATTTTAACATAACATTTTTTATTCTCTTACTTTTTTAATATTGTTATTTTAACATAACATTTTTTATTCTATTGTTCTTTTAATATCGTTATTTTAACATAATATTTTTTATTCTCTTACTATTTTTATATTGTTATTTTAACATAACATTTTTTATTCTCTTCCTTTTTTAATATTGGTATTTTAACATAATATTTTTATTCTCTTACTTTTTTAATATTGTTATTTTAACATAATATTTTTTATTCTCTTACTTTTTTAATATTGTTTGTTTGACATAATATTTTTATTCTCTTACTTTTTTAATATTGTTATTTTAACATAATATTTTTTATTCTCTTACTTTTTTAATATTGTTATTTTAACATAATATTTTTATTCTCTTACTTTTTTAATATTGTTATTCTAACATAATATTTTTTATTCTCTTACTTTTTTAATATTGTTTTTTTGACATAATATTTTTTATTCTCTTACTTTTTTAATATTGTTATTTTAACATAATATTTTTATTCTCTTACTTTTTTAATATTGTTATTTTAACATAATATTTTTTATTCTATTGTTCTTTTAATATTGTTATTTTAACATAATATTTTTTATTCTATTGTTCTTTTAATATTGTTATTTTAGCATAAAATTTTTTATTCACTTCCTTTTTTAATATTGTTATTTTACCATAATATTTTTATTCTCTTCCTTTTTTAATATTGTTATTTTAACATAATATTTTTTATTCTATTGTTCTTTTAATATTGTTATTTTAACATAATATTTTTTATTCTATTACTATTTTAATATTGCTATTTTAGCATAATATTTTTATTCTCTGACTTTTTTAATATTGTTATTTTTACATAATATTTTTATTCTCTTACTTTTTTAATATTGTTATTTTAACATAACATTTTTTATTCTCTTACTTTTTTAATATTGTTATTTTTACATAATATTTTTATTCTCTTACTTTTTTAATATTGTTATTTTAACATAATATTTTTTATTCTATTACTTTTTTAATATTGTTATTCTAACGTAATACTTTTATTCTCTTACTTTTTTAATATTGTTATTTTAACATAATATTTTTATTCTCTTACTTTTTTAATATTGTTATTTTAACATAATATTTTTTATTCTCTTCCTTTTTTAATATTGTTATTTTAACATAATATTTTTATTTTCTTACTTTTTTAATATTGTTATTTTAACATAATCTTTTTTATTCTCTTACTTTTTTAATATTGTAATTTTAACATAATATTTTTTATTCTCTTACTTTTTTAATATTGTTATTCTAACGTAATACTTTTATTCTCTGACTTTTTTAATATTGTTATTTTAACATATCATTTTTTATTCTCTTACTTTTTTAATATTGTTATTTTAACATAATATTTTTTATTGTCTTACTTTTTTAATATTGTTATTTTAACATAACATTTTTTATTCTATTGTTCTTTTAATATTGTTATTTTAACATAATATTTTTATTCTATTACTATTTTAATATTGTTATTTTACCATAAAATTGTTTTTCTCTTACTTTTTTAATATTGTTATTTTAACATAATATTTTTTATTCTCTTACTTTTTTAATATTGTTATTCTAACGTAATACTTTTATTCTCTGACTTTTTTAATATTGTTATTTTAACATATCATTTTTTATTCTCTTACTTTTTTAATATTGTTATTTTAACATAATATTTTTTATTCTCTTACTTTTTTAATATTGTTATTTTAACATAACATTTTTTATTCTCTTACTTTTTTAATATTGTTATTCTAACATAATATTTTTTATTCTCTTACTTTTTTAATATTGTTATTTTAACATAATATTTTTATTCTCTTACTTTTTTAATATTGTTATTTTAACATAATATTTTTATTCTCTTACTTTTTTAATATTGTTATTTTAACATAATATTTTTATTCTCTTACTTTTTTAATATTGTTATTTTTACATAATATTTTTTATTCTCTTACTTTTTTAATATTGTTATTTTAACATGATATTTTTTATTCTCTTACTTTTTTAATATTGTTATTTTTACATAATATTTTTATTCTCTTACTTTTTTAATATTGTTATTTTAACATAATAGTTTTTATTCTCTTACTTTTTTAATATTTTTATTATAAAATAATATTTTTTATTCTCTTACTTTTTTAATATTTTTATTATAAAATAATATTTTTATTCTCTTACTTTTTTAATATTGTTATTTTAACATAATTTTTTATTCTCTTACTTTGTTAATATTGTTATTTTAACATATTTTTTATTCTCTTACTTTTTTAATATTGTTATTTTAACATAATATTTTTATTCTCTTTCTTTTTTAATATTGTTATTTTTACATGATATTTTTTATTCTCTTACTTTTTTAATATTGTTATTTTAACATAATATTTTTATTCTCTTGCTCTTTTAATATTGTTATTTTAACATAATATTTTTTATTCTCTTACTTTTTTAATATTGTTATTTTAACATAATATTATTTATTCTCTTCCTTTTTTAATATTGTTATTTTAACATAATATTTTTATTCTCTTACTTTTTTAATATTGTTATTTTAACATAATATATTTTATTCTCTTACTTTTTTAATATTGTTATTTTAACATAATATTTTTATTCTCTTGCTCTTTTAATATTGTTATTTTAACATAATATATTTTATTCTCTTACTTTTTTAATATTGTTATTTTAACATAAAATTTTTATTCTCTTACTTTTTTAATATTGTTATTTTAACATAATATATTTTATTCTCTTACTTTTTTAATATTGTTATTTTAACATAAAATTTTTATTCTCTTACTTTTTTAATATTTTTATTTTAACATAATATTTTTATTCTCTTCCTTTTTTAATATTGTTATTTTAACATAATATTATTTATTCTCTTACTTTTTTAATATTGTTATTTTAACATAATATTTTTATTCTCTTCCTTTTTTAATATTGTTATTTTAACATAATATTTTTATTCTCTTACTTTTTTAATATTGTTATTTTAACATAATATATTTTATTCTCTTACTTTTTTAATATTGTTTTTATAAAATAATGTTTTTATTCTCTTACTTTTTTAATATTGTTATTTTAACATAAAATTTTTATTCTCTTACTTTTTTAATTTTAACATAAAATTTTTATTCTCTTCCTTTTTAATATTGTTATTTTAACATAACATTTTTTATTCTCTTCCTTTTTTAATATTGCTATTTTAACATAATATTTTTATTCTCTTACTTTTTTAATATTGTTATTTTAACATAACATTTTTTATTCTCTTCCTTTTTTAATATTGCTATTTTAACATAATATTTTTATTCTCTTACTTTTTTAATATTGTTATTTTAACATAACATTTTTTATTCTCTTACTTTTTTAATATTGTTATTTTAACATAACATTTTTTATTCTCTTACTTTTTTAATATTGTTATTTTAACATATTTTTTATTCTCTTACTTTTTTAATATTGTTATTTTAACATAAAATTTTTTATTCTCTTCCTTTTTTAATATTGTTATTTTAACATAAAATTTTTATTCTCTTACTTTTTTAATATTGTTATTTTAACATAAAATTTTTATTCTCTTCCTTTTTTAATATTGTTATTTTAACATATTTTTTATTCTCTTACTTTTTTAATATTGTTATTTTAACATAAAATTTTTTATTTTCTTCCTTTTTTAATATTGTTATTTTAACATAAAATTTTTATTCTCTTACTTTTTTAATATTGTTATTTTAACATAAAATTTTTATTCTCTTCCTTTTTTAATATTGTTATTTTAACATATTTTTTATTCTCTTACTTTTTTAATATTGTTATTTTAACATAAAATTTTTTATTCTCTTACTTTTTTAATATTGTTATTTTAACATAACATTTTTTATTCTCTTACTTTTTTAATATTGTTATTTTAACATAACATTTTTTATTCTCTTACTTTTTTAATATTGTTATTTTAACATAAAATTTTTTATTCTCTTCCTTTTTTAATATTGTTATTTTAACATAATATTTTTATTCTCTTACTTTTTTAATATTGTTATTTTAACATAACATTTTTTATTCTCTTACTTTTTTAATATTGTTATTTTAACATAATATTTTTATTCTCTTACTTTTTTAATATTGTTATTTTAACATAAAATTTTTATTCTCTTACTTTTTTAATATTGTTATTTTTACATAAAATTTTTATTCTCTTACTTTTTTAATATTGTTATTTTAACATAACATTTTTTATTCTCTTCCTTTTTTAATATTGTTATTTTAACATAAAATTTTTATTCTCTTACTTTTTTAATATTGTTATTTTAACATAATATTTTTATTCTCCTACTTTTTTAATATTGTTATTTTAACATAATATTTTTATTCTCTTCCTTTTTTAATATTGTTATTTTAACATAATACTTTTTATTCTCTTCCTTTTTTAATATTGTTATTTTAACATAACATTTTTTTATTCACTTCCTTTTTTAATATTGTTATTTTAACATAATATTTTTGTTTTCTTACTTTTTTAATATTGTTATTTTAACATAATATTTTTATTCTATTACTTTTTTAATATTGTGATTCTAACATAATATTTTTATTCTCTTACTTTTCCAATTACCATTTTATTTTTAATATTAATTTAAACTGATATTTAACACGTTTAACGTTGCTTCAGTTAGACTATAGGTTAGAATATGTTCAACTCCACACCCTCAATTCCGTATGGTAATTTGGTAGTTTTGTATATTTAAACTATAATTCCTAAATAAAATTATTAACATTTACTTAATGTAAAAAAAGTTTTCTACTCTATTTCATGTTTAAATTTAATCCATAGATATATCTGATTGTAACTAATGTTTTATATATATTTTTCTATTATCACATTTGATTTATTTATTTGGGCCAACGTACCAATCATATAATAGTTCTTATTTTAACCAATTAAATGAGTATTTGAATCAGCACTCGAAAATGTAATTCTTCTGTCTTATTTTGAATATCAATTAAAACACAAGTAATGCAGGCATACATGCAACTATTACAACATTTAAATTTTATTTTTTTATCAATTCTATAGATGGTATCAGTAAAATGGCGTCCATTTTTCTGTAGACACTAACGTAATTGAACTCTGAAGTTTCGGTCAACTCTTTCCAGCATATCAATAGATATGTTGGCTACAGCTCGACGAATGTTGTTTTCCAGGTGAATCAAAATGTTAGGTCGACCGTTGTAAACAATTGATTTCAGATATTCCCATAACAATAGTCACATGGTGATAAATCAGGGGACCATACTGGCCAATGCAGACCATCCATCAAGGAGACGAGGTGTCCTGGGAAGTTCTGCCGCAAAACAGTCATCGACGCGCGTGCTGTGCCCACCAAACAGTTACACGTAGTGCGTGTACAGGACGTTGATGAAGTTCTCTGAGGTTTTCAGGACACCAATAGCGCATGTTTTGCTTCTTTAAACATCCCGAAAGATAGAAGTGAGCCTCATCACTGAAGAAAACAAGTGTGTCGACAGGCAAGCCCCAAAGCGCCTTTCATGAGCACTAAAATCGCGTGGATTAAGTTCCTACACCATAACCAATTTGTAGGGATGAAATTTCAATTCTTCATGGAGAGGATTCGTATCACAGAACGAGTAAACATCCCAAGAGCAGATGCGTGTTTGCGGGCAGACCGTCAAGGAGATCTCTAAACAGATTGTCTCACCGCGTCAATGTTTTGGGGTGACCTTGCTGTTCGTAGAAGGCCAGTTTCCTTTTCTTTATAGCACCCGTTTCTCTTAAGTTGTTTACTCATGAAACAATCGACTGTCGGCCAATAACGTGACAACGGGGTGGGGGATAATATTGAAATATCTATGGAATGCACGTTGCTTTGCGATGGACGATTGAGCGACGGCTTAAAAAAATGCTTCAACAGCGAAAGCGGGTTCCAACATCGTCCACTCCATTATGCCTACTGCAGTTCTTGAATAATAAATACAAAATAAATAACGCACATCAAGAACCAAACTTTAAGCTCCACCCTCTCAAATAAGCCCATCCCTACTATCTCTGAAGCAACTATCGCTTTAGGGCGCCAAGTTTAAATAACCAAGTTGCTCATCTCCATCCTGTATTATGAGTATTAAAAATTGCCCTGTTAACATAATATCTAATATTATTACACTCTCTCATTTATTTTAAAATTTATTTATAATTAAAAATATTTTATTTGCATGTCCAAATTTTCCGCTACGAAACAGTCACTGTCAGGAATTGCATATGTCAACGTAATAAAAGGAATAAATTGTAAGGTCAACACCATGAAATTTAGAATATACACTTTTGTCATTTGTTTGTTATATGCTCTGTAATTACATTGAGCTTCATAAATTAAGGATAAGTATATAAAAAAGTGAAAGATAATTGAAAAAAAAAAAAATTCTGCAGTCGTCATAACAGTATTTAATACAAAGCAATTGCATTTATGGCTTGGATTGTATTATTTCTCATAGCTTTAGAAAGCTACAACCGGAACTAGATCCCATTCTTACAAAGCTATTCAATCGTTGTTTAAAGGAGAAATGCTTTCCAACACATTAAAATAAACTTATCTCAGGATGTTAAAATTTTGGCAACAGAAATTTTGCATCTTAGTAGACCAATCAGTATCCTGTGCGTCATGAGTAAGTTGCTTGAATATGTGATTAATCAGGAAGTTAATCATCTCATCAAAAATGGCCTATTTAGTGATACGCAATATGGATTTCATCCTGCAAGATTAACAGCTGACGTGTTGACTGCAATATCACATAGGATCACTGAATCTATTGACGAGGGCTTAATTTCTAGAGCAATAGCTCTCAACATATAAAAAGCTTTTGGTAAATTTTGGCATAAACGTTTACTTCAAACGCTTGTTAGCTATGGAATATTTGGAAATGCCTTCTCGACCATCAAATCCTTTCTGATAGGTTTATAAAAGTAGTTGTTGATGGATAGAAGTATCAATACCGGAAGCACATAGTATCAATACCGGAAGCACATAGAGTACTTATGCATTATTTCACCCGAATTTTTGTGATGTTGGCGTGGGTGCAACAGACTGCTGACGAGAACCTACGGAAAAAGCCGAACGACAGCTGTTGAAAACATCGGGAAGAACTACACTTGCTTTTTTTCCTATAACCTTTTTGAAAAATCTTTGTTAAAAAATCAATATAAAAACAAAAATGAAAAAAAGAACATTGACACTTTTCGTGCACAAAAATCTATTATAAAATAACAAAAAGAAAATTATTGTTGCTTAAGCTTCTCAAAGTAATATTTCAAAAGTAAAATCATTTATGAGAATTACGGAAGATTTTTTTTGGATTTTTCTGCTGAATTTTTTTGACACTTTGGATCACTGCTGCTATTAAAGCTTAATGGTGTTTCTGATTACCGCACGACTTTTTTCCGTCGGTTGTCGTCAACTGTCAACAACGCCCGTGCTAAAGTAAGAAAAAATTCGGATCAAATAATGCATAAGTACCGCACATATTATCAATACCGAAAGCACATATTATCAATACCGAAAGCACATAGTATCAATACCGAAAGCACATATTATCAATACCGAAAGCACATATTATCAATACCGAAATCACATATTATCAATACCGAAAGCACATATTATCAATACCGAAAGCACATAGTATCAATACCGAAAGCACATATTATCAATACTGAAAGCACATAGTATCAACACTGAAATCACATATTATCAATACCGAAATCACATATTATCAATACCGAAAGCACATATTATCAATACCGAAAGCACATATTATCAATACCGAAAGCACATAGTATCAATACCGAAAGCACATATTATCAATACCGAAATCACATATTATCAATACCGAAAGCACATATTATCAATACTGAAAGCACATAGTATCAATACCGAAAGCATATAGTATCAATACCGAAAGCACATAGTATCAACACTGAAAGCACATAGTATCAATACCGAAAGCATATAGTATCAATACCGAGCACATACTATCAATACCGAAAGCACATAGTATCAATACCGAAAGCACATATTATCAATACCGAAATCACATATTATCAATACCGAAAGCACATATTATCAACACTGAAAGCACATATTATCAATACCGAAAGCATATAGTATCAATACTGAAAGCACATAGTATCAACACTGAAAGCACATAGTATCAATACCAAAAGCACATATTATCAATACCGAAATCACATATTATCAATACCGCAAGCACATACTATCAATACCGAAAGCACATAGTATCAATACCGAAAGCACATATTATCAATACCGAAAGCACATATTATCAATACCGAAAGCACATAGTATCAACACTGAAAGCACATATTATCAATACCGAAAGCATATAGTATCAATACTGAAAGCACATAGTATCAATACCGAAAGCACATAGTATCAATACCGAAAGCACAGAGTATCAATACTGAAAGCACATAGTATCAATATTGAAAGCATATAGTATCAATACCGAAAGCACATACTATCAATACCGAAAGCACATATTATCAATACTGAAAGCACATAGTATCAATACCGAAAGCACAGAGTATCAATACTGAAAGCACATACTATCAATACCGAAAGCACATATTACCAATACTGAAAGCACATAGTATCAATACCGAAAGCACAGAGTATCAATACTGAAAGCACATACAATCAATACTGAAAGCACATATTATCAATACTGAAAGCACATAGTATCAATACCGAAAGCACATAGTATCAATACTGAAAGTACAGAGTATCAATACCGAAAGCACATAGTATCAATACCGAAAGCACATACTATCAATACTGAAAGCACATAGCATCAATACCGAAAGCACATAGTATCAATACTGAAAGCACATAGTATCAATACCGAAAGCACATAGTATCAATAGTGAAAGCACATATTATCAATACTGAAAGTACAGAATATCAATACTGAAAGCACATAGTATCAATACTGAAAGCACATATTATCAATACTGAAAGCACATAGTATCAATACTGAAAGCACATATTATCAATACTGAAAGCTCATAGTATAAATACTGAAAGCATATAGTATCAATACTGAAAGCACATAGTATCAATACTGAAAGCACATACTATCAATACTGAAAGCACATAGTATCAATACTGAAAGCACATAGTATCAATACCGAAAGCACATAGTATCAATACTGAAAGTACAGAGTATCAATACTGAAAGCATATAGTATCAATACCGAAAGCACATAGTATCAATACTGAAAGCATATAGTATCAATACTGAAAGCACATAGTATCAATACCGAAAGCATATAGTATCAATACCGAAAGCAGATAGTATCAATACCGAAAGCACATAGTATCAATACTGAAAGCACATAGTATCAATACCGAAAGCATATAGTATCAATACCGAAAGCACATAGTATCAATACCGAAAGCATATAGTATCAATACCGAAAGCACATAGTATCAATACCGAACGCACATAGTATCAATACCGAAAGCACATAGTATCAATACCGAAAGCATATAGTATCAATACCGAAAGCACATAGCATCAGTACCGAAAGCACATAGTATCAATACCGAAAGCACAGAGTATCAATACCGAAAGCACATAGTATCAATACCGAAAGCACATAGTATCAACACCGAAAGCACAGAGTATCAATACCGAAAGCACATAGTATCAATACCAGCGTACCTCAAGGATCAATTCTTGGCCAAACTCTGTTCCTGATATTTATCAATGATCTCGCAAATCACATTCTAAAAATCATTCGATGTTAAGTTACCTGTCACAACTATCTATGGCAACACTTCGAAGATCTTTCTAATTCTCTTTATTCCCACCCAAAGCACGTCCAATGTGGAAAACATCTCTGGTTACTTCGTCTGGTTACTTCGTCTAACATCGAACTTCTCTCATTTCACGATCAAACGGCCTGGCTATTGTTTGTGTCCAGTATGTCCTAAGATGGAGTATTGTTGCCACATCTGTGGAGGTGCGCAGTTCAGAGTATCATTTACTGCTTTTCACAGAGTATAAAACTGACTCTGAAATCTAGTAGGCAACTTTATCTTCTTCACTGTACATCTTTCTCGAAGAAGAGAAATTGCTAGTCTTTATCTATAAACCGAGAGATCTACACGGATACAATAGTTAAGATAAATAATTAAACATAACCCTCTAAAGCCACTTCAAAACATAATAATGTCAAGAACCGTACCACTTCAAGACAAAATAATGTCCTGAAACTTACCACTTCAAAATATATAATTGTCAAGAAGCTTACCACTTATAGACAAATAATTTCAAGAACCGTACAACTAAGAAACAAAATAATGTATAGAACCTTACCACTAGAAGATATAATAAAGGAAAGAACCTTACCACTTCAAGACAGAACAAAGTCAAGAATCGTACCTCTACAAAACATAACAATGTCAAGAACCTTACCACTACCAAACATAATAATGCCAAGCACCTTACAACTTCAAGGCATAATAATGTCAAAAACCTTACCACTACAAAACACAATAATGCCAAGAACTTATCACTTCAAAATAGAATAATATCAAGAACATTTCCACTTCTAGACAAAAAATGTCAAGAACCGTAACACTTCAGGACATATTTATGTCAAGAACCTTATCACTCCAAGACATAATGTAGAGAACCTTACCACTTCAAGATACAACAATGTCAAAAACCTTACCATTTCAAAACATAATAATGGCAAGAACCTAACCACTTCAAGACATAATAATGTAAAGAACCGTACCACTACTAGACCTAATAATCTCAAGGCCCTTACCATCTCAAGACATAATAATGTAAAAAACCATACAACTTGAAGACATAATAATTTCAAGGACCTTACCACCTATAGACATAATAATGTCGAGGAGCTTACCACCTCAAGATACAATAATGTCAAAAACTTTCACATTTAAAAACATAATAATGTCAAGAACCTTGAAACTTATAAATATAATAATATCAAGAAGATTACCACTTCAAGACACAATGTCAAGAACCGAACCCCTACGAAACATAATAATGCCAAGTATCTTACCACTACAAAACTTAATAATCTCCAGACCTTATCTACCTTATGACATAATAATATCACTTCAAGACATAATAATATCAAGAATGTTGCCACTACAAAACATAATAATATCAAAAACATAAAAATGTCAAGAACCTTACCACTACAAGACATAAAAATGTCAAGAATTGTGCCATAACAAGACATAATAATGTCACAAACCGGAACACTTAAAGATATAATAATGTCAAGGACCGTACCTCTAAAAAACATAATAATGTCAAGAACCTTACCATTTCAAGACATAATAATGCCAAGGACCGTAGCACTACAAAACAAAATAATATTGAGAACCGTACCACTTTTAGACATAATAATGTCAAAAATTTACCATTTCAAAACATAACAATGTCAAGAACCTTTCCACTTCAAAATATAATAATGTCAAAAAGCTTACCATTTCAAACAAAATAATGTCAAGAACCATACCACTTCAAAACATGATAATGTATAGAACCTTACAACTTCAAGACACAATAATGTCAAAAACTTTACCACTTCAAGACATAATAATGTCAGGAAACGAACACTTAAGAAACATAATAATGTCAAGTACCTTACTACTACAAAACATAATACTCTTAAAGCCTTTACACCTCAAGATATAATTATGTCAAGAACCTTACCACTTCAAAACATAATAATGTCAAGAATCTTACCACTTCTAGACAAAATTATGTCAAGAACCTTACCACTTCAAAACATAATAATGTCAAGAATCTTACCACTTCTAGACAAAATTATGTCAAGAACCTTACCACTTCAAAACATAATAATGTCAAGAATCTTACCACTTCTAGACAGAATTATGTCAAGAACCTTACCACTTCAAGATATAATAATGTCAAGGACCGTATCACAACACGACATAATAATGCCAAAAAACTATTAACCTTTTTAAGATATATTAATGCCAAGACCCTTACCATTTCAAGACATTATAATGCTAAGGACCTTACCACTTCAAAACATAATAATGTCAAGAACATTATCATTTCAAGACATAATAATGTCAGGAACGTTACCACTATAAAACATGATAATGTCAAGAACCGTACCATTTCAAAACATAATATACAGAACCTTACCACTTCAAGACATCATAATATCAAGAACCTTACCACTTCAAGACATAATAATGTCAAGGACCTTACATCATCAAGACATAATAATGTCAAGTACCTTAACACTACAAAACATAATATTCTCAAGGCCTTTACTATCTCAGACATAATTATGCCAAGAACCTTACCACTTTAAGACATAATAATGTCAGGAGCCTTACCACCTCAAGACATAATAATTTCAAGAACCTTACCACGACAAAACATAATAATGTCAAGAACTGTATCATTACAAGACATAATAATATCAAGAAACTTACAGCTTCAAGACATAATAATGTCAATAACCTTACCATTCAAGACATAATAATGTCAGGAACCTTACCACTTAAACACATAATAATATCCAGAAACTTACCCCTACAAAACATAATAATATCAAGAACCTTAATACTGCAAAACATAATAATGTCGAGAACATTATCACTTCTAGACATAATAATGTAAAAAAAACTTACCACTTCAAGACATAATAATATATAAGAACCTTACCACTACAAAACATAATAATGTCAAGAACCGTACTATTTCAAAACATAATGTTAAGAACCTTACCATTTCTGAACAAAATAATGCCAAGAACCTTACCACTTCAAGACATAATAATCTCAAGAACCGTACCACTGCAAAACATAATAATGTCAAGAACCTTACACTACAAGACATAATAATGTCAACAACAGCACCACACCAAGCATGATAATGTCAAGAACCTTACAACTAATACTATAATTCTGTAGTTTATTTAGTGTGCCCCACTCGGTCAAACGCTTTCAAAATGTCAAGTGGAATGGTTCTATAATCTCCTGAAGTAGTTATAACGCGGAAACACGCTATGTTATAACAGTTAAAAGATAAGCTGTAGAATGAAAACCACAAAGCCATACTTGGCAGTCAAGAAATGAACAGCAGACCTCTGCCTTACTGTCTGAGAATTTACAGTCTATAAAGACTAAATGACAGTCTGGCGTTGCCTGGTCATAAAATACGCTTAAACATGATATTTTAATTTATGCAGAATGTGTATTAATTATTATAGAATCAATCCTCTATTGATTATTATAAATTATAAGGAATAATTTGCCTTTTAGACTAATTCGCAAAAAAATAAATAAATTAAAAATAATAATCAAATTCCTTTCGTATTTGTTTACAATATCACGTCAATGCCAATAAATATTTGATTTCTATATCCTCAAATCCAATGCTAGTAAATATTTAATTTATATGTCCGCAAATCCAATGCCAACAAATATTTGATTTATATATCTGCAAATCTAATAATTCATAGAAAAAAAAAATAACCGAGTTCAAAAGAACATAATATCTCATATAAGAGCAAGTAGAAAGCAAAAACAAAACAAAACAAAAAAACTGTAAGGGCGATGGGGTCTTCTAAAAAAGATTACTGGTTGATGCTGCCTTTCAGCAAAACGACAATTGAAATCGAAATTAATTTGTTCTTACTTAATTATTTGGAATCTTACAAATACAATTAAGAATATTGATTAAAATGTTTGACCTATTTTAAATATAGTCTGCACCCAGATGATAATTTGGGTTAATTTTATTTTTTAAAATGAATTTTATTTTTGTACGTTCTAATATAATCAGTTATTTAATTGATCTTTGATAATTGCCTGTAATCACCCCAGAGTAAATTAGAGGAACATTTCAAAAGCATCTTTATCGTTGCGAAATTTAACCTTTATTGTAACTGTGTGTATATATATATATGTGTGTGTGTATATATATGTGTATATATATATATATATATATATATATATATATATATATATATATATATATATATATATATATACTCCTATAAATTGTTGGTTTTATGTGTATTGATATTCATATTAAAACCTTTTTTTCTATTTATTTAAAAAGAAAATATAACTTTTATATATGTCGTGGAATTGCATTCATCTGGTATAGAGTATGTTAACTCATGCGAAACTTTATATTTGGGTTTTAGTCGGGGAAAATCGATGCAAAAGTGTGAAAATTACATAAAAAATTACGAATATGCATGTGTATTGTAATAGCTATTTGTTCATGTTTTAATTTTTATCCTTGCAGCAAACATGTTTTCATAGCACAGGCATTAACATTAAATAAAAAAGTAAATCGTAAGCTAAACGCTTTGCTTTCGATTCTCGGTGGTTGAACATGAGTCATTTTTTAAAAAACTTTTTAAATTATTACTATATATTGGGTCTAATATAATATAATAATTAATCTGTATTAATAAAAATATCATATTTTACGACCGGACAATGCTGATGGGGGGGGGCTTGCTAGTATATATATATATATATATATATATATATATATATATATATATATATATATATATAAATACATCTTAGTGCATGCATTTGAGTTTGTGTGTCCATATGTGTGTGCATTTTTTGTGTGCGAGTTTGTTTCTGTATGGGCTCCGAAACGGCTGAGCCGAGTTTTTTGAAATTTCATACAAATATACCTTATGTGTCTGGGAGTGTTTTTAGATGCATTTTATATCGGAATGGCCGCGATAAGTATCAAAACTCTATAATCGTAAAAAAAACCCAAAAAACAAAACAAAACAAAACAAAACAAAAAACGATCAAAGAAGAAATAGTTCGAGTTTGACCAACTCTGATACAACTTAACATTTTTTTTTAAATTTTCACACAAATGTACTTTAAGAGGGGGGCGCTAGATGTGCCCTTTTACTCCTTTTTAAAAGTGTCCTTTTCAGAGAATGATTCCGATCAAAGCATTCTTTCTTGTCACGATAAAACGGAATTCGCAATCTAGTAGTAGATGATCTTTTCTTAGTCCTAAATCCTATTTCTCACACAAAAAGACGTTGCTACTAGTGTTGGGACGATTAATCGGAATCGAAATTAGGAATTGGAAAAATCGGAACATTTTGGAGTATTGGAATCAGTATTGGAATCGGTATTGGAATCAGTATTGGAATCGGTAAAACGTGGGCCTATGTTCCGATACCAAAAAACGATTTTTGTTATTATCTTTTTTTATTTGATTTTATTTAAAACAAAACTGCTGGTAGCAATAATAAAGTAATAATTATTCATTGATCTTAAACTACCAGTAAAGCTAAAAGCTAAAGATTATCCGCACAAGTGTATTTTTACGCTTGAGAAAATATTAGGTTGGTACAAAAACAATATCGTGTTCCCACATATGTTACATATTGGGTTATTAAGACAATTTAGCAGAACTGAACAACAAATTAAAAAAAAAAAAAAATAAAATCAACAAAAGATACACAGAATGGCTTACCTGAGGATTCAGAACTGGCCGGAAGTCAAGGCTAGAAGCGTGAGCATTACAATTTATTGTCTTTATCACGAGTTCTGTCTGCAAATTTACCAGCTGAGTAAGGTGTATATATTGAGTGATCTTAGCAGTTGGTCGGTTTTGGTTTCTTTTCTTACCTTTGTAGTCGGGTAGTGCTCTGGTATGAAATAGAGGAAGATATTACCAATTTGTGACCGACACTCTAAATCCTTTTCAAAATAATAAACTGGAATATAGTGTCCGGTTTATTATTAGGATTACAAAAAGCAGGTTGTCCTCTAAATGTGAGTGAGATCTATTACGTTGGTGCAAAAACAATATCGTTTTTTCACATATGTTACATTTATATATGATTTCTGAATTAATTCATTGATATATATATATAGCCATATTATATATCATTTTGAAGTGCGTTTTTCGCTCTATTGAATCGTGTTATTCGTTACCATTCTCAATCTCTTAATTCATGATTTTTGCTGGCTTTTCAACAGCATGGACAAAATTCAAATCCGCACGATTTTCTTGTTCCAGTTCAAACTAGGCGGAAGCTCGTGATATCAACATTTGAACGCCTTTATTGAAGCCGATCCTCGCAAAACTACACGAGAAATTGCTGTTGAACTCGAGGTCGACTATTCAACAGTCGTTCGCCATTTAAAGCAAATAAGGAAGTAAAAAAAAAAAGTTGGATAAATGTGTGCCGCATAAATTGAACGATAATAAAAAAAAATCGTCGTTTGGAGGTGTATTCTATGCTCCTTCTGCGCAACAAAAACAACCCGTTTCTCGAGCGGATTATGACGGTGACGTTCGGCACAGTGGTTGAATGCCGGAGAAGCTCCACAACACTTTCCGAAGCCGAAATTGCACAAAAAATGGTTATGGGGACTGTTTTGTGGTCTACGGCCGGCCTCATCCATCACAGCTTCTTGAATCCGGGCGAAACGATTACGGCGAAGTACTGTTGACAAATTGACGAAATGCACCAAAACATCGACGTATGTGCCCGAGATTGGTTAATATGAAGGGACCAATTTTCCTCCGCTCGTCTGCATATTGCCCAACTAACCCTGCAGAAGCTAAACTAATTGGGCTACGAGACTCTGCCTCATCCGCCGTATTCACTGGACATCTCACCCACCGATTATCACTTTTTCAAGCATCTCGACAACTTCCTGCGCGAAAAATGCTTCAAAAGCCGAGATTATGCCGAATCAGCCTTTAATGACTTCGTTGCTTCCAGAACTCCGGATTTCTATGCTAATGGGATAAATAAACTTGTTTCTCGTTGGCAAAAATGTGACGATTCTAATGCTTCTCATTTCGATTAATAAAGTTTATTATGAAAGTAGTTATGATCTTTTGAAGTTGAACGTCGAAAAAAAAAACAAAAATAAAACAAAAAGAAAACGACATTATTTTTGCACCGACTTAATATCTGCACATTTAACATGTGGTTTTACGGTAATTGGAAAAAATAATAATTTTATAGTTTATTCAGAGATTTATAAAGAATTGGAATCGGAATCGGTAATTGTCTCGAAATCGGAAAAATATTGGAATCGTCCCATCACTAGTTGCTACTCTTTCTCTACTCCCTTGTTATTTCAATGAAATGTGCTGTGCAGTCTATGTCTCATTCCGACAATATATTCAAAGCAAGAAATCGGATTACAGTCAAGATAGTCAGCTCTTTTTAACTTCCGGTTTCTGCTATCCATTTCGTTGACATGGTCAAACGGATTAGAAAACCAGTCTTAACATGGGGAAAGGGGAAAAGAGGTGGGTTCACGTTATCAGAAGGGAAGATAATCATTAATGAGAAAGGCCTGTGGGAACATGCCAACTAGTCTTCTACAGGCCTATATCTTGCTTGTCACCGTCGTCCCATCTCCGGAACAAAAACCGGAAGTGAAAAAAAGAGCAGACAATCTTAACTATAACCAGAAATTGCTTTATTATCATTGCCGCAGAGAACTTTAATTTCTTTCGCTATCAACCTAAAACAAAACGGAATTACCTTGGACAAAGTTTCTTTCCAAGAATTGGCCATCTGTCAAACCGATTACCACAGAACTGCTTCCAAGCAGACTACAACAAAATCGTCTTCAAATTCAATGTAAGCAAATTCTTGTTATAAACCATCCTCATAAGTAATGAACTTATCAACATTTGTTCATTCCATTCATCATTTTCAACTCTCATAATATTCTTCATTAACCTATCCATTTCATCACCACTTATTCTCGAGTGGCTTCTAGCCTTGATAATGGTGACTCGGAATAAGTGTCAATATGTTTTTGATTACTTTCAAGTATAATCAGATCAGGCACCATTTCAAGTGTGCATCATTATTATGAACTCGTCCTGGGACGGGTATTATTATGAACCCATCCTGGGACGGGTATTATAGCAACGGTCAATATCATACGATCATTGTTCAAAGGTAAAAACTCGAAGCAGATGCCTGACGCGCGGACACTGAATGCAAACTACTTTGATCATAACAGTGGCAAGTTTTTATTTTAATCGATACATCCGTGATCGGTTGAAAGGACATAGTTTTACATATTGTTCTTGAGAAGGAATTTGAGCTTTTTGTTTTTGTTTCCGCCAACAGAGGGCGCATTCAGCAAATGGTCACTTATGTTAATGGGGCAAGACGCAATCTTCGTCATTTTTTTTTATGCTACACAATAATCTGTCCGATTATTCCAGCTAGTTTTCAATATTTTAAGAGCAAAATGTTTTATTAATAAGTTGGAGAAAAAAAAATAGATAAAAAAAAGAAGAAGAAAAAAAAAAAAGAAATGAAGATAGAATAGCGAGAAAAGTGATAAAATTTCACGTCTCCTCTTCCATTCATTCATTTTCCGTTCAGGAAAAGTGTCTGGAATTTAACGGCTGCTCTAACGAAAAGATAAACAATGGAATGAAATAAACCCAAAAGAAAATAAATGTGGAGAAAAAAAGGAAGAATTAGGTAAAGGAAACAAAAGGAAAGAAAAAAAGAAAGAAAATAACAAGAAAAAAAACAGGAAGTGTGAAGAAAAGAACAAATAAATTAAGAGAAAACAAAAAAGAAAATGTCAATATAAAAACAAATGATAGGAATTTTAGATGTCAGCAAAATAAAAACTAACAAACAACAAAAAGCAAATAAAACTAGAAAATGCCAGTTTTAGCCGTTTTGGTGTATTTTAAATCTGAGCATTCCACACCACACAATCTGGCTCAATTTTTTGTTAATATTACTGTTGTACTTTTTTTTTATATATAATATTTGTGAGTACGAATAAGTAATAACAAGGAGAAATAACGAGACGTCATTAAGTTACAAAAACCATCTTAATTCTATTATTATTATTATTATTATTATTCAAGGGACGTAATTTATACAGCTAAACAGCAAAACGGTCTTAGATAATCCATATCACGACAATTACATATTTCCAAATTTATGCAAACCCTTAAGAGACCATTTTGAAAAAAAAAAAAAAAAATAGCAGATGACTAACGGAATAACGAAACAACGGAATAATGGACGAAAGGAATAACGGATTATGACAAAAACATACGCACATTCTGATTAGCACTGGGAATTTAAAAGGTGAACAAAAGAAAAGAAAGGAAAGGAAATAAATAAAATAGAGGAAAAGGCAGAAAGAAAGAAATGTGCAGGGAGGACAGAATGATAGAAAAGGAACGAAAGAAAGAAAGAGACAGCAGAACTGGAAAGGAAGAAGGAAAATGGAAAGGAGGAAGAAAATGAATAGAAAAGAAAGAAAAACAAAAGAAGATAAACTGAAAAAAGAAGAAAGAAAATAAAAGGAAATAAAGAAATATGAAAAAAAAAAGGAATATAAAAATAAGAAAGAACCAAAAAGGAAAAATGAAAAAGAAAAAAGTTGTAACAAACAGAAAGAAAAGAATGAAATAAGGAGAAAGTAAAAAGGAATAAAGAAAAAAATAACGAAAATAAAGAAAGAAAACAGCAAGGAAATGCGAAGGAATAGAGAAAAGAAAGAAAGGAAAGAATAAAATAAAAGATACAAGGAAAGTAAAAAAGGGGAAACTTTTAAAAAAGAAAGAAAACGGATGAAAACGGATGACAGAAAGAATAAAGCAAAAAAAAAATAAAATAAAATAAATAAAACGACAAGAGAGAACAAAAGTACAAAAAAAAGTAGAAAGCAAACTAAATTGAAAAGAAAAAGAAAAGAAACACAAAAAGAAATAACGAGATAAATATACAGAGAAATAAGGAAAAAACATACAAAAAAGGAAACCATATTGAACGGAAGTCCTTTTACAGGATAAGGCGGAGTCATGGTGGGTGTTGTACGACGAAGGTTCAATTTAAGCGAAGTAGGGTTGTATACAGGGGTCGGTTTGAGGGACGCAGCCACCCCATTCCTCTCATTCTACTCCATGTAGACCACACACGAAGTTTTCTGACACCTCGTCGTTGTGTGGAATCAAGCTGGATTGCTTTTCGGAACTGTCTCAAACGTCTCACCCTCCTTCAATAGATTTTTAAGTAGGAGGGGGGTCTCCGAGGAATGGAAACCCGAGAACGAAACACTGTAAAGATTGACGCACGATCAAATTAGGCCAAAGCAGTTAGAAATCGCATGGCATGAAACTACTAGTTTCTACAATAGAAATTGCATGAGTTCGATCAGCCAAATTAATAAAACATATTAATAAGAAACCAGTTCAGAAAAAAAAAAAAGCAAGGAAGGATATTCTTGATTACGTTTCTAAATTTTTTAGATGAAGATTGACGATTTTAGATTTTTTGGACTACTATTCCCATCTTGAGAGTTATTTTCACAGCGTTTCGGTCGATGTAACCTCTGATCTTCTTCAGGTGTATTTTACCGAACTCGGGAACCTGCACGAAATTTTAAATGACGTCCATTATTTGATCCACGGCGATAGTATGCCCTCGCTCCGCCAGTTATCCTCATAAGTAATCAACTAAACAACATTTCGTAATTGAATTTTTAGTATCACCCTCACCGAGGATTTAAACTATGGCGCAACGAATTAAGTGCTTTATAAAAAAAAAAAAATTCTAATTGATTCTCTTCTGGATGTTGATGGTTCAATCCTCAGCGCGGGCGATACTCAGAATACAATTGCGAGACTTAATGTTGGCCATTTCATCATTTTCTCATGTGTAAACTTCGCATACAAAAATAGGTTCTCATTTAGAATTCAGCCTAATTAAAAAGATAAAATTAAAGAAAAATCTTGCGAAAATGTACCATTCTCCAAGTCGTGCAAATTGATCAAGTAGTTTTATTTTTATTCAGATAATCATTTTTAATCGATTTAAAGCTATTAATGTGAAATCGTTAGCTTTACAGGGCTGGTCTCTCAAGTTTGAATTATTTATCTGCCTTTTTTTCTTCAAGATGACGACACGAGACAGTTCCTTTTTGCCTAATCATAAAATTTGATTTCCTTAGTTAAAATAAACTACTTGATCAATTTATGTGGTTTGGGAATATGACATATCCCTTCCGTGACAAGTATGTACACCATAAAGATGTTTTTGTATTTTCTGTATTTTTTTTTAATTAGGTTGAATTCTAAAGAAGAACCACAAATCAATAGGTGACTTCAGAAATGACATGAGAATGGACATGGTTGTACATCCTTCACTTTGCAAAATCGACAGAATAGATTGTCCATTAAATCGCAACGTTTAACACTGTTCAGTTCAACAACTTCGTTAGGGCAAAAATTCATGCCTTTATGGTTAAATTCTGGCTATATTATTTTAAGCACGGTCTTCTTTGCATCATGTAAAATCCATTCTTTCGAGCATTCACTAAAGTCAACAAAGTATAGACCATTTTTGAAATAGGTGACTGAGGAACGGCGAAAATGTCCTGTGCAATTCTAAGAGGTCCACCCTGACAGGCTTTTCCTTCTCTGTTTGAGAAGGAGTTAGTTTATTGTTAATCACTTGAGGCGCCCGTACTAGGGAATGCCGAGAGGGCTACCCACGGATCTCTTTTGTAGGCCAGAGTGCTCCTCCTCTGGTACGTTGGCTCTTCAATACCACTTTCCGACTCTTCACATCTTCTCGCCGTGGGAGAGAGACAAATACCAATTCAATTCAATTTAAACCCAGATTCATTTATGAGAATCTCCTTTTGTACATGAGTTTTCGCGCATTTCTTGACTTAATTTGGATTTCATTATCGATAAGCGTTTGCCTAAGAGATGTCTCGACAGATCTAAATGTACAATTTTATCCCCGTTTTCTTTCATTCATCATCATCATCATCATCATCATCATCATCATCATCATCATCATCATCATCATCTCACTCACTAGGAGTTCTCACACACGTCATCATCAGATGTTATATTTTAACGAGTCTCTAATTATACTTATGATGATGAATGTTCTTTTGTTTACATGTTAAGAAGTGTAAGAGTCTTAGGAGGGATGAAGAGACAGTCTTATTATAGTGATACTGTTGAGAGAGGGATGTCGTGAGGAGATATTGTTCATGTTATGACGATTCATATATATTAAAAATATGTTCATTCTTAGGTTAATAGATGTGTTGCTATGTGAAGCTCTTAGAGTGAGGAGATAGTGTTCAGTGTAGATATGAGATGTAGATTCACATTGTGGATATGAGATGTGTATGTTAAGACATTTTATAACACAGACATATAATAACAATTCACTTTACCTTTTTGTAACAATCACAAACATAAAGACGCTTTATCAAAACACATGATGGGTTTATTTCTTCACGACCGGCCGTGGTTTTCATCATCAAGAATTCAAAGCTTCACATTTTAGTTTCAAAGTGATCGTCTCGCTTCCTAGACGTTCGAATTCCCAGACCCTCTCTGAGTTTCTCACTGACTGTCTCTCTAACTAACTAACTCTCACTTCCTATATTGAGAAATCCATGCATGTCCGGCCTCGTGAGCAAAATTCACGTACCCTCACATGCGCGAGTCGCACGTTTCCGATATTATGATTTCCCAATAACCTATTTTTTCTTTGATGTTTTTACAAAGGAATTCAACCTACATATCTCATTTATTTAACCCATATTTTATTATCCACATTCTTTCTAACAATTGAATAGTTTATTTATTATTTATTTCATCAGAATTAACAATTTACTGGACATTCCATTTAAACCTATTGTTTTTTAAAACTTATATCCAAGGTTCGATTTCTGCTTTCTCTCATTTTATTTTCATTTTAAGTAATCTCTCTATTTTTATACTTACATGAAAAGGGGACAGCCCTTATCATGTAACACCCCAGGGATTCCATATTTCACAAAAAAATAAAATGTATGCATTTTTAAATTTAGTACATTTTTTATTTTTACATCTACACAACCACACGACTAGAAAGATCAGGCTAAAAAAACAACAACAAAAAAATCTCTTTCAGTCAGCCCTCCACGGCCGACTTCACAATTATTTATTTTTATAAGATCAGAACATTTCTGATCTTCTTGGCGTTTACTTTTTGGGTGTAGGGTCTTTACCTATGATTCACATCAGCTACTTTCCAGCCACCCATATGCCGCAGGCTAGAGGTTTTCACCTCTCTCGAAATGGACGACTTCCTTCGTCCCTAGTGTCCTGATCAACTCTTTCCGCATGGTTAGTCTTATCAAGTATGGCTTTGTTGTTTTTTTTCTATAGCTATCTTATACGGGACATACCAAAGCTCATAACCAATCTTCTTGGTTGGCTTTAACTATCAAGATATACCTTTTTTTCTCTCATACGGATTCACTCGGATTTCCTTGCTTGGATTCTTGAAACTTCGACGAGGATTTAGAAATATCACCCCTAACTAACACCTTTCGCGCCCAACACCTTAATTGCGCCTAAATTCTATCTAATTGCCCGATTTTTTGTGATTTTTCTTTCCTCTTACCAGAGCCTCCAAGATCCAGCAGATATATCCCACATTCATGCATCTCTAAAAAAAAATACAAGGTTATATCTTTCTTACGTAATCTACGGCATATTTTTGCCTGTCTCTTACTTCATTAAGCTATATGTGATTGCCTCGGGACTACCTATCATCGGTTTACTGGTCCCCTTAAGAATTTTCGTATTCTTTCCAACGCCTGTTTATTAATTAAGCCAAGTCTTACCACTTGCTTGGAGTCGTTACGTGCAACCAGCTTATTTTAAGCACTTAATTAACCAGGTTCCCAAATTTTTCGAATAGGGGCACATCTTGTGCTTATCAATCCCTACCAAGTCACTTTTCTTGGAGAAAAATTATAGGATCTCTAAAAAAAACAACAAAAACCAATTGCTAAAAAATCCCATCTTTCTTACGGCTTATTACATCTAAAAATTCTCTAAATACCCGTTTACGTAATTTTAATTCTTGTCCCCCTTCTAAAATTCTAACTGAATCTGTAAGCCAACCATACGTCTTAACTAGTTTTATTTTCTCCTAGACTGTTTAAATCTAATGTATATTTACTGATAACTTTGAATTCTTGCTGTGAAAATCAATAACATTTACATACATTTAAGACAATTTACAATATTTGTTCAACATCATAAAAACATTTTTAAAAAATACCTTAATACATTTAATTATGATTTACACAAAACTATGATCAACAGTTATAACTTTTTTCAACAAAAAAAGTTATCTGTAACAAACAACAATTCAACAAAGTCTGTCCAAAACAATTGTCCCTTTTTTTTCAAAAACAAAACAAATGAAACACACAAAAAGCCGAAAAGTTCAACTATGAACACAAAAATGCATTTCCAAACAGAATTTACACGCTGTTTCAGAGACTACATGCGACCTTTGAAAAATTCCTGTTTGATTGACAGATTAAATTCAACAATTCGTCCAAACGATTTCATATTGACACAAATTTTCTAATTGACACTCCATACAAATTTCAAAACAATAATGGGTGACCCCAATCTCTGCATTTGCGTGTATGTGTGTGTGTGTGTGTTTTTTTTAACAAACCAATTCATTTATCAATAAATTACGCATGGTGACTTCTTTACTATATTTCCATTCATTACTACGGATTTCTTATACGGCATATCGGCCTTTTCTTTTTTTAAAATATTTCTTGTATCTTTTGTTCTTTTGTGTGTTTATTATTTTTTCTTCTATTTTTTTTAATACTGCGTATGTGTGCATGTTCTCTCTTTTTTTAAAATTATTGTTTTATTTCGTTTTGAATTTCTTTTTCTTTTTTCGCATTCTGTGATCGTCTAGTAAACGTTGTATTTTCTTTCGTGGTAACGCCAGTTTCTTTTTTATTTTATCCCACCCTTGCATGAGTGGACTAGTCACGTACACCAAATTTGTATTTGTTATATAGACCCCAGGTTCGGTTTTTGAATCGCTGATGCAAACTGGTTCACGGGCATCAAAATATGTATATGTTATATTTTAACGAGTCTCTAATTATACTTATGATGATGAATGTTCTTTTGTTTACATGTTAAGAAGTGTAAGAGTCTTAGGAGGGATGAAGAGACAGTCTTATTATAGTGATACTGTTGAGAGAGGGATGTTGTGAGGAGATATTGTTCATGTTATGACGATTCATATATATTAAAAATATGTTCATTCTTAGGTTAATAGATGTGTTGCTATGTGAAGCTCTTAGAGTGAGGAGATAGTGTTCAGTGTAGATATGAGATGTAGATTCACATTGTGGATATGAGATGTGTATGTTAAGACATTTTATAACACAGACATATAATAACAATTCACTTTACCTTTTTGTAAGAATCACAAACATAAAGACGCTTTATCAAAACACATGATGGGTTTATTTCTTCACGACCGGCCGTGGTTTTCATCATCAAGAATTCAAAGCTTCACATTTTAGTTTCAAAGTGATCGTCTCGCTTCCTAGACGTTCGAATTCCCAGACCCTCTCTGAGTTTCTCACTGACTGTCTCTCTAACTAACTAACTCTCACTTCCTATATTGAGAAATCCATGCATGTCCGGCCTCGTGAGCAAAATTCACGTACCCTCACATGCACGAGTCGCACGTTTCCGATATTATGATTTCCCAATAACCTATTTTTTCTTTGATGTTTTTACAAAGGAATTCAACCTACATATCTCATTTATTTAACCCATATTTTATTATCCACATTCTTTCTAACAATTGAATAATTTATTTATTATTTATTTCATCAGAATTAATAATTTACTGGACATTCCATTTAAACCTATTGTTTTTTAAAACTTGTATCCAAGGTTCGATTTCTACTTTCTTTCATTTTATTTTCATTTTAAGTAATCTCTCTATTTTTATACTTGCATGAAAAGGGGACAGCCCTTATCATGTAACACAGAGACTGCTCATTGACAACCACCGGTGGTACTCCCTGGAGTCTGGATGACAGCAAGTCTTCCCAGATTACCTCTTTCGATAAACTTTACAAATAAATTTCCATTATCGAAACAGTCGTTTTTTGAGTGTCAATAAGCCTCCCCAAGGTCCCAGTCCTCTCCTCACCCATCCAGTGGAGGTATGGTTAGTGCTTTCACTCCTCGGGTTTTCCATCCCCATTGACTCTCCGACTATCTGGTGCCAGCCAATGCTGGCACTATAATTTTTTTATTTTGGGTGGGGGGAGGGTAGCTGTGTAATCAAATTACAATTTTACAATTTTGCATTTTCAGTTTTCTTGGTTGTATTTGGATTTTATTTCTGTTGGATTTTCTATATGAAAACACTCATGCAGATGAAATTCCACATTTAAGTGGTTCCCTTAAGATTTCAGCTGTTTTCAACATCACTGTCTGTTGCATAGTATCAGTTTTCCCCATTGATTTCAATGTTTCCTCATTTTTTTTTCAGGTTATTGGAACTGACCCTAATGCTTAGTAATATTACTAATCTTGTCAGATATTGTGCACATTTTTAGACATTCAATTATCAACGTTTGTTGGATTCTGTCGTAGGCGTTCTTGTAATCGATCCATGCCATGGCTATGTTCTTTACTTTGCTTTTTTATATCTTTCAATATATTTTGATCAATGTATTATTATTATTATTGTAGTAGTAGTAGTAGTAGTAGTAGTAGTAGTAGTAGTAGTCACTAAGAGTTTTCACACAGGCTATCATCAGAGATTATTCGGTGGTGTTCTCTGGAGTCTAGTTGACAACAAGTCTCCCTGAATTTAGGAAAACTCGTCTCCGGAATACTCATCCATGAAAAACTCGTCCATTTTTGTTAGGTAGGAAAACTCGTCGATTATTGAATAAATATCGATTGAAAACATATTTTATGACCGTTCTTGAAGGAGATATTGTTTTAAAAAGAGACTATATCCCCCATAATATTAAAAAAAAATATTTTTACTTGTTTATTGCTGTTTTAAAAAAGATCAAATCGATTTTCTAAGTGTTCGTTTTCTACCTAACTGGCTAAGTTATTAGTGCTTTTACTTATTTTAAAGCGTTTATTCAGTTTAAAAACGAGACCACAGACCATATAATATTTAAAAAAAAAACATTTATACTTATTTACTGTTATTCTTAAAAGGGCAAAATCGATTTTTCTACCTAGCTGGCTAAGTTGTTAGTGGTTTAATTTATTTTAAAGCGTTTATTCAGTAAAAAAAAGTAGCGTCGAGAAATAATGTCCGAAATGATGAGGATCACATCTTAGAGGTCTTTATAATCGCTCAAAAATAGAAAATTAAAGAAAATACTGAGGGATATTTAGTTAAAAAAAACCCACCATCCAAAAGAAAATAAATTTTAATATTTTTTAAAATATAATTTAGGGAGGGAAGCTTGTTTAAAAACTATATCTCCAACCAAAAAGAAAACGATAAACAACAACAAAAAATGAAATTAAAAATATTCTTGATAAACGGTAGTAGAATATACAACACACAATAAAACATTTAAATACGTGAAAAGCTTCATCATAGCTTCGCAATGTTTGAGGTGCCTTCAATAAGTTTCCAGACTTTTTTCGTATGGGCACATTTATTGATAGTACGTACATGAAACTCTAGTCCCCAGTTAAAAAAAAAATCTCCTTTGCAATGCATTGTTGTTCCACTCCAACAACTTCTGGAAGGCGCCATTGAAATCCTCTTGTGTGAGCGTGTCAGTGACTCCCGTCACAGCCTCTTTTATCTACTTAATTGTCTCATAACGACAATCTCTAAGGTTTTCCTTGAGCTTATTGAATAACCAAGAGTAACAGGGAGCAATAGGGAGGATGAGAATTGTTTTGGTGTCCATTTTGGTCAAATAGTTTTTGACAAGGATGGAGTTATGGAGTGCACCCTTGGGACAAACTTCGCTCAAATCTTTCGTATTTTCTATTCCTCACGAATAATTGTGTGTACAGTTCCCACACTGACATCAAACTATGCGCTTATTGTCTTTATAGACACACGACGGTCCTTATCCATGAAATTCTTTATTTAGCCAATCAACTCTGGCGTTCTGACCACACTTCCCATCATCTCTCACAGACTTCCTGCATTCCTTGTATCTCTTAAGCCACTCAAAACCTGATGCTCGATTCATGCAAGATGGTCCAAAAGCAGTCCGAAGCATTCCATACGTTTCTGTGGCATTTTTTCCAAGTTTAAAACATAATTTTATTGCCGATTTTAGATAGAGTAGGAGTCAGATTCGTGAGAATTCTTCGAATTTTTAATTCTCGAAGAATCGTTTGTGTGACACCTGACCTTAGGAAAGGTCATTTAGGGTGACGCTAGCGTCTTTAGGTATTGCAAAGAACAACATTAAAATTTAATATGAATCGGGTGTAAAATTGTTTTAGCGCAGAAACTTTGAGAGAATAGAAAGGTCACCAGTTAGCAAGTGCTAATTAAAACATAAAACGTTTTGTAAATGAATAATCGAGAACAACAACAGTTTATAACAACACGTTTTATATCTGCAAGTTTATAAGCGAGTTATTTTTTGTCGTCAAAATGTTCATTTATGTAAACTTATGCTGGGTAATGAAAGTTGAGTTAGTAGTCACAAGTCAGAATGTTCATAGTGTGATTAATATGCGTATGTAAGTAACAAACGTATGTGAGTATTTGGCAGCGTGGCACTGTGTATGTGTATTGGCTTACCTTCTACTTTTTAGTGCATGTGTAACTGTGAGTAGCAATACATCTCTGTTTCTTTGATTCTCGCTAGTGTATAATGATTTGTGCGGAGGATGAAGAAGGCCTGTATGTAAGTCACTGAAAAATCCTTGTAAATTTATACTCCGCCGAAAGCGTACATTTTGGTGGTCTGTTTGAGGTGCAGATGGTTGGATAAATATCTCTCTCTAAAATTGTTAAATATTTGTTTTATAGTTTATTAATTTGACATATACTTGTTACTTTTGGTGTTTGGAAAAAAATCATTGGTTTCACATACTCTGAGTTAACGTGTTCCTATGAAAACTAGCTTACTTTTGCGAGTGAAGAAGAAAGCAAATCCAAACGAAGCGGAGAAAAAAAAGAGAGAGGGTAGCAATTAAAACAATTTGACTTTAGCGTTCGTTCTAATCACTTCGCTATTCAATCACTACAGATTTATAGTATGGTTATCGGAAAACTTCGATTCTTAGCTTTTTTTACAAAATGTCGTTGTGTTCAGAATCGGATATTTTTGCATTCTAGAAGTGGGAATCGGAATTTATGGAATCCTAGGAGTCGGAGTCAGATCTTATATCTTCCGATTCCGCAACCTTGGTAGAAATATAAATATTAACACTGAAGAAGAAAGTCACTATAAATACTGGGAACTTCTTATCCCAGAACTTCGGCCATTTTGATGAGTGGAGATCATGGGGGACTTAAAACGGCTTCTGGCTTTTATCCGGCCTCAAAGCCAAGGTGTGAATGAATGTGAGTGCGGGTGTTGGCTTCGACACCTCGTAAAAATACCCTATCTCCGACAATGATTCACGGAGATCTTGCGGTAGTGGGAAGGAAGGGTTGGGAAGATTCATGGCGACGTTGTTTGGTGAAAGCTATAAAGAATCCGAAAGAACGAATAGGGAGCGGGGGGGGCGGGGGAGGGGAGATTTGAGGTTAAAACATGAATACCAGCTGATAACATTCACTATAGGTTTGGTACTGCCTTATAATTCGCTTCCTTTCATCTGTTGCGTTCTCCCCCCCCCCTCTTCAACGGAGAGAAAGCGAAAACAGCCGAACGACACCTGACATTGGGACCTTTTAAACAGACCCGGTAAAGTTGAGAGACGTATAACCCCAGTTGCGAGGAAGGAGGGAGAAACATAATGAGATATAGATACAGAGAGAGAGAGAGAGAGAGAGAGAGAGAGAGAGAGAGAGAGAGAGAGAGAGGGGCGGTGTAAGGATGAGAGAGATGAGTACATATTTTAAACAAATTGTCTTGTAATTCATTTGTTTTGAAGTTCCTAACTTTCTTAGTTTTCGTCCTTTAAAAGATTCCCACGACTCGCGTCTGTAAAATTGGATTTCATGTGTAAAACTATTGCATAAATTAAGATGTCCATTTTTTTCTGAACTGATTCGTATTAGTTGAATTATTCCGACTACTGGTCTCATCTTGAGGGTGATTTTCACAACGTTTCGGTCGATGTAACCTCCGACCTTCTTCAGGTGTATCTTATCGAACTCGGGAATTTGTATGGAATTTCGAGCGGAACCCTTTATTTACTCCATGAGGGTAGTATGCTCTTGTTCCCTCAGCCATGACTGGATAGAGGTGCTAATTAATTAGCAATTATTATTTTTTTTCGGTCGTCCACACTGAGGATTGAACCGTTAACCTTCAGATGAATATCACTTTTTACAATTGATTTTTCCAAGTACACTAACCACTGCACCACGGTCTCGTCCGCAAGGGGCAGCACGGCTATGATGGTGATAGGGAATCGCCTTGGAAGATGCCTCTTTGTATTTTAATGTCAGTTATATAATTGTCCATCAGCTGTCAGTTCAAGTCTGAAGATTCTCACGGCATTTTCAATCGAATTGATGATCTTGTCTGGTATTTTGTACATTCTCAAACATTCTATTATCTATGCTTCAAGGATCTTGTCGTACGCTTTCTTGTAGTCGATCCAAACCGTGGCTATGTTCTTTTTTTCTACTTTTAACCCCTTTAGTATTTTTTGGTCTATATATAGAAGTTCTTCTCCTTCGTCTTGTTGTTGTTGTTGTTGTTGTGGTTGTGGTGTTTTTTTGTTGTTTTTTTGTTTTTTTACTCACTAGGAGTAGTCACATAGGCCATCATCAAAGATGTCTTTTTGTGGCGTTCTCTGAAGTCTGAGTGACAACAAGCCTCCCCAGATTTCCAGTAATCTCAACCCCTTTCGATAACCATTGCAAATAAATTTGCGTTATCGTAACAGGCGTTTACTATTGATTTCTTGTTGGCGTCTTCACTGGAATTTGGGTGGCAAAAAGCCTCCCCAAGGCCCCAGTCCTCTTTGCACTTATGCAGAGGAGATCTGGTTATTGCTTTCTCTCCTCGGTCTTTCCATCCTCCTTGACCCCCCCCCCTCGCTTCAAAAAAAAAAAAAAAAAAGAGGGGAAGGTAGAAGCCCAGGGGGTGGGTTCAACTTACAATTATCCGGTTTCAGTTTTCATGATTCCATGTGATGCTCTTCGTGTTTTACATCTATAACATTTTCTGTATGTCCGGTTTGCGTCAGTAGCTCGTGTGTTCGTCCCCGTATTCAAGGGTTTTCCTTAATGTTTTAATTATTCAACTCTCTGATTCCAATCTCTACCATTCTTTTTTCAAAGTTTTTTTTCGGTATTGTTCCTAGTGCTTCTACTATTAGTGGTGTTATCTTTACTTTTTTCATATCCCTGTGATCTCTCTGACCAGTTCAGTGTATTTACTCTGCTTCTCTGTCTCTTTGATCTTTACTCTGTGGTCTGCTGGAACGGCAAAATCTATAATCTGGCAGGTCCTTTCCTTCTTTTTTTTAACTAGTATGACATCCGGTCTCTTTATCTGAATGAGTTTATCCGTTTTTATATCCATGTCCCATAGGATTTTGTGACTTTTATTTGCCAGTACAGCTACCGGTTTGTGCTTGTACCATTAGTCTGGGTATTCAAGACCCAGTTGTCTGCATAGTTCCCAGTATACTGCCTCCTCCACTTGATCATGTCTATTCTTATATTCCTTTTGGGCTAGTTTGCTGCATTCGCTTATTATATGGTTTATCGTTTCGTCTTTTTGTCCGCAGAGTCTGAATTTGCCGTTTTCTTGTGTCAGCAATCCTTGCTTGGATGTGGTTGGTTCTAATTGCGTTATCTTGTGCGGCTGTTATTAGTGATTCCGTTTCCCTGTTTAGGTTTCCTTTTTGTAACCATTGTAGTGATATCATGGAACTATTTTCATACGCTCAATATCTGTAACACCTTGGCGAATTAGTTTCATTGATGTTTTCGTTTTTTTCTTTGTCCAATTTCCTTTACTACGCAAAAAAAAGAGAGAAAAAGAAAAACGAACTCATCCTGCAGTTGTATTTGAGTTAGAAACAAGTGATTTGCGCGGATTACAGAGCAAATATTAACATTATTATTTACATACAAATTGTAGACACGTTAACTAATCTGTACTTTCAGCTCTGGGCAACTCCGGGACGCGTACTGCTAGTTTTCAAATATTTCTTAAAATATTGAAAGTGATAATTATTGATTTAGTTTTATAATGGCTTAGTGTTCCTATTTACTTGCCTCCCCACGAAGGCAGAGTAAGACACAAGATCAGTTGTTAATATGGGAAAATCCAGCTCCCCAAAAAAGGGCACTCAGGATAGGAACAAAAATAAAAAAATTGCCCCAGTCTAGAAGGCTTTCTCCTCCACTGATCACGGTCAGAAAAGGTGAAGTGTAGTATCAGAACAGATACTACACTTTGTGGGTTTTATCATTTATTTCTGGAAAAATACAATAATATACAATCAGGCACAAGGCCAACTCCAAGAAATGGGAAGGGGGGTATGTAGTTATCCTTGTCACTGTACCCTTTTACTTGTCTAAAGGGTATCCCTAGCTAATGTTCTCACTCACAACAATCACTTCAGGGGCTGCCCTAATTACTGTTCCCAAATCAAATCGATTTTTTTTTTAAATTTAATATTATTTTTTATTTTATTTTTTAAAAATATATTTTTATATATCAATATATTTCTTACAAAAACGCTTAATCGTTTTTATTTACATAAAATTAACAAAGGTGAAAGAGAATTTCATTGTTGGGGAGGGGGGAAAAACAATCGAAAAAGAAAAAAGTTAATAGTAAGGCCCTCTCAACCCCTCGCTGGATGGCAAACCGCCCACTTTTTTTTGGCTTGATGAAGGCCAAAACAAGAGAGTCGATCCCTAAGGGGTTTGAAAAACTAAGTTTGGGACAAAATAAAAGATGGAGGGGTTGGTGGGGGGTCATTCAAAGTTTGAGTAAAATGAGCTGGTGGCGGAAAAAGAATAGGGCCGAGCAACTAGGAGTTTTCTATCAGGAGAGGAGAGGAGACTATTTACTCAGCTAGCTAAGGGAAACAAGGCTTACCTTACTAGGACTGGGGGCCGGCAAGACTAGGAGCCGCGCACGCTATGCCTAGGCAGGAAACACATCCTCTAACTTGGCTCCTTTTTGTACGCACAAGCTCGCTGCCTTAGTCCATCGTCTTTCAAAAGCCGCAGGATGTGATTTCTTATCTGTCCTGATCTTGACCTTCAATTGGTGTTTGAAGAATGCGACCAGATCCTGATCTGCCCAAGATTCAACCTCACGCTTCTCATTCAGTCTCGACGTCCACACCACCATTCTGCTTACGGCCAGGATCGCGAGAAATACCATTTGTTTCTCACTATTCCATAACACCCTGGCATTGTTCATAACCAGGGACACGTTCAGCGGGTGAGGATGCTCAAGATTGATGCGAGCCGTCACCTCATTGACATACGTCCACTACCGACGGAGTTCGCTGCAATCGAAGATACCGTGCTCCAGTGTTTCTTCTGCTGAGGTCCCACAGCGGGGGGGGGGGGACTCGGGCGAACTCACTAATTTTGCACTGCGTTGTATAGCATTGAGAGACAACATGTTTCGAAACAGGGGGAATTCGGAGTTGTTCATAATCCCCATGCCTGGCGCCGAGCTCCGGAGGCGGATCTCCTTCTCTAACAACCCCAGACGCTTGATGAGCGGGTTGTCGGCAGCCCCCACCCCTGACTATTTCCTTATAGAGTTGCTTTCTTGAAGCCCACGAAAGATAGCTAGATCTAGATAGCCTCTTAAGTGTGACTTGTCATTCTCTGAGGAACTGCCTTATCGCCTTTGACGTGCTTTGACTATGTGGTCGAGGAAAGGCAGCGTTAACCGCGGGATCCTACGGAGACTCTTCCGTACAAAGTTCGACTCAGGAAAGCCAGCCTTTCGGCGTCGCGATGACACTTCCAGTCGGGCATCCCAAGAATGTGTTTCACCTTTCACCAGCAGGGAGGACAGCGGACAGCCCTGACGGACTGACCGGGAGATAATGAAGGGTTTTGAGCACTTTCTGTTCACTTACACAACGGATGTTGGCGCACGGTACAGAACGGAAATCCATTTGCGGAAGTCCGGTTTAAAAGCTGCGGTCTCTAGAACAGATACTAAGAAGCGGTCGACCCTATCAAAAGCAGAGAGTGTTCTCGAGGCTATTTTGCCTTTCATTATATTGAGAATCAGGTGGGCCTAAACTCGCCTCCGATTCCCAGAATTTCATTTCACAATTCTTAGAAAACCAACCTCAGGTAGCTTTTGAAATTCTCAACTCTAAAAAAAATGTTTGATTTTCTTCTTTTGCTTTAACTTGTATCTCTGACTTGCTTCATTTGCATAACAAGTTTTTTTTCAAATGCCATTTCATATAAATAAAAATAAATAAATAATTTGGTTATCTTTTTGAGGTAATCAAATTCTCCGGCAATAATCAATAGGCACTTGTTTTTCCTTATCCAAAGAAACTCATAAAAATATTTCGGGTGACCCAATAATACAGTTTGACCACCCAGAATTTGGTTAACTGCTTTTTCTTAACAACGGTTGCCTATTCAGATGAACTCGCCAAAAGACGCCATTTCGGATATTTTTTTTTATTTTTAGATATCTTTATATTGGAGCGTCACGTTTTCAGCTAGTGTTCTTTTTTAATGGTCGTTTCTGTCAACAGAAATTATCATGAAAGGAAACAGGTTCCTTCTTTATTAATATCCACAAATGAGTGTGCGCGTGTATTTAATTGATACCGTAACAACCTTTTCTAACAATGCTTTTTCTTTTTATTATCATCATCAGCATAATCACCACCATCGCCACATTTTTTTAAAATATGATTTTAGACCAGGGGTTCTCAACTGAGGTCCATGTGAACTCTAGGGGTCCCTGGAATATTTCTGAGGGTCCACAGGCAAAATATACCAAATTGGGGGTCCACAATGATGTTTTGGTGGTCCACGAAGAAAACAAATCCATAATGGTTTTTATTATTAAAAATTTAATTTCTACTGTAAATTTGGTTTGACGTGAAAAACGCTGAAGTAGACATTCAAGCAAATTTGAATGTATTTTCTAGATAAAAAAAAATCCATAAAATTGCCTTGAAAACAATAGAAAAGAAAAAAGTGATAGGAGCTGGTTTTAAATATATTTCTAAAGTTTCGACAGAACAAAAATTGGCTTGTTCGTCCATTCTTAACATGGAGCCATTCAATCAGCACCTTCAGCGATATAAACGCCATTTCAAACTGATGCGTGACGGACTGACCAATAGATATGCGTGAACACATCTAAGAAAAGATACAGATTAACACAGGATTTGCCACTAATCCCGCCGCCAATCGATGGAGACACATCAAAGGAATGCCTTTTACAAAAGAGTCTCCAAAATTGTTTGCCGGTGTTTACCTTTAAATAAGCCGAAATGTGTTTGACGACTTCGTTCGTATTGATCAGCGAAAACAAAGGAGACATATCGACGTATTTCAACTGCTTACTACAAATAATTCTATTATAGAGACCCACTATTCCATTTCTGAAACAGACGTTTTTGTCAGTCAGTTTTGTAACCCCCTTCCTTCTTTAATAAGCTCTTGCAGAGTTATTTTTATTTTTTTTTATTGTTATTATTTTTTTAATACTAGAAGATACATTGCAACTGAAACGTAAGGGACGACTGTGAATTAATGACAATATCTGCAAGGCCATCCCAAGTGGGGAGCTATGCAGCGAGATATTTGTTCACATTACATTTAAATTTGGAAATTCCAAAGGCTAGCAGGAAAAGGAAAGGAGCTAATAGAGTAGGCAACCTTCCAATATCATAGAATCTCTAAAGTCAAGAAGTAGGATTTTGCTTATTTTTGAGTCAGTCGGGAGTATTTGCGCCGAGGGAACATCAGTGCAGCATGTTCGTCTGAACTCCTTCCATTAAAATACTTGTGAAACAAATAAAATGATCCAATATGGCGTTAATGGGACAGAGGCTGGAGCTCCGTAGACAGTGTGGAACCCATTTTACGTAACGCATTTTGCAATGTGATAGCGACCCAGCAATTCTAGCTAGTATATATATATATATATATATATATATATATATATATATATATATATATATATGATGTATATATATATATGTATATATATATGTATATATATATATGTATATATATAACTACTTAATTTACTCACATAAAATTAATATACGAAAGTATAGATTTATGCGTAAACTTTAAGTATTTACTTCAAAAGTGCTCAATACGTAGGTAGAGCTGGTTAGTAATTTATAAAATATATATGGCGATTAAGCTACACTGAATATTCCGCGTTTCATCAACTCTAGAACTCTTCAGGCTTATGCGCATAAGCCTGAAGAGTTCTAGAGTGGATGAAACGCGGAATATTCAGTGTAGCTTAATCGCCATATATATTTTATAAATTACTAATATATATATATATATATATATATATATATATATATATATATATATATGTATGTATGTATGTGTGTGTGTGTGTGTGTGTGTGTGTGGATACGTTTATTAGTTATGATTATTTACTTATATAAGTAATCAGCGAGAAACTTTGAAAAACGGCATAAATTAGTAAAACATAAATAAGTAACACAAAGAGAGAAATTTTGAAATTAATTTTTTTTCTCTTTCTTTCTGAGTTTAATTTGATGGGAGATAGAAATTCACCGTGGAAGCCTTTTGAGAACATCTTTAATTTATTATAAATAAAAAAAAAGTGTGTGTGTAATGAAATGGACAGAAACAATTGTATGAATAAAGATGTTTTAAGAAATTACAATTTTACTTAATTATAAAATGAAATCTATACAAGGGCGATTATCCATATCCCCAAATGCACAAGTGACTTCCCTTTGATAATTTCTCTGCCATTACTGAATAATATTGTTTTCTGTAAGGCAAAGCTATTTCTAATATTTAGTTAATGAGAGTAAAACAAGAATGAGTTTCCTTTCCTTTAAGATTGACAATACCTTCAACGTTTTCGACCTGTTGTCAGTTACAACAGTTATCTCTGTCTTTCTGGTCATTCTGTGCAACACTGTATCACTTTAGGTTTGTCTCACCTCAGGTCTTTCTATGGTTTTCTGTTCGGTTAATGTTCATAAAGCAAATGTCTACGCCATCGTTTCTTAACTTTCAATTTCGGCACGATATATTTCATTGAAATAAGCTGGCTCACGTTGCAGAACTATTTGATTATCATTTTACATTGTCCATTGACTGACGTCATGCAACCGCCCCCCCCAAAGAATCTCAACGAAAAAAAATTGCGTTTTATAAATTCTGCGTTTCTTCTATTTATTATTTTTTTATGATTTCGAGTCGAGTTCTCATCCATGTTTTATCCCAAACTATTCTTTTCCTTACTTATCTTCACACATACTCACGTAATATAATCTCTATGTGTGGGGTTAAAGATTTTTTTATAGCAATAATCTCATAATAATATATACGCAAAGAAACTCAACACATTTACCGCTGTTTTGAAAACAAAATATCCACGTAATTTACCGTAGAAACAAAACTGTCTCTTCATAATCCTTAACTTAAAACATAAACGTCGAATGGAGAAAATAAGGGTCAAAGTAATAAGATTAAAACAATGTTCATCATTCACCTTAATAGAAGATATGTAATATTCATTCTATATAACATGGAGAACTGCATATATTATGTACGTATGTCTAAACTCGTGCATCGTCTAGTGATATAGAATTTTCTTCTAATAAATGCGTGTATACAGAGCGTATATGCGTTTATATTTACGTGTCACTGTGACACGTATATATGTCGTGTGTATACACGTGTGTCCATCTAATCTAGTTTTTCTATCGTTCATTGAATTGACGCGTGTATAACACTTACGACAGGGTTGATATATTAACAGGTATAGTTTAACAACGGACATGTAACATTTACAACAGAAGGGGACAAATAACAGTTCTTTGGGGTTTTAACATTAGGCCAATCGTAGAAACATACCTGGTCTGTCTCTGATCTTGTTTGACGGATCCTCAGAAATGCTGAAAAGAAGCTTCATCTCAATGAATCAACAAATCTAGGGTTTTCTTTTCAGCAACTTTATTTACCGATGTTTCCATATTGGAAACTGCAATGCTGATCATATACTAACGTATTCTGATACCCTCTACTAGGAACCATCACCGCTTATTGACAGTCTTAATCCCTGTATCGACTCCGACTGCGTCTGTTCCCTCTCACTCACAATTATTGACTAATAAAATCATACGTTTTCTCAAGCTCTACCCTAAATCCACGTCACTTTAAGTGATCTCTACGTAAGACTACGTCAGACTTTAGAGGTCAACTTATTTTTAAATTAATGTTTATTTTCTAACGTTCTTTTCTATTAAAATATCTTAACATAAATAATTTTATCTGCATTGCTCGGCCAACATCTAACAGATATAGTTACGGTTATAAAGAATCTTCAAAGGATAAAAACAATTCGAAGAAAAAGTCCAAAAAGTATCGGGAAACAAATATTTCAGTCTGACAAAAATTTCGACTAATGAAATATTTTCAAAATAAGTCAAATTAGAGCAATCAAAATATATTACGGGAACGAATGATAAAACATGATGCTAATGATAACCTAAAAAAGTTAAAGATGTATTTTAAATTAACTTATTATATTGATCAGTAAGAAAGCTAACGAAATCCACGTATTTTTGTCCAAACCAATCAAATGTATTAATTTGTTAACAATTTAATTAAATTTATAAATGTGTCAGCTATTTGATTAAATTTATAAATGTGTTAAAAATTTTATTAAATTTATAAATGTGTTAACAATTAAATTAAACTTATAAATGTGCTAACTAATTTAAATAATTTTTTAAATATGATAAACAATTTAATAAAATTTATAAATGTGTAAATAATTTAATAAAATTTATAAATGTGTAAACAATTCAATAAAATTTATAAATGTGTGAACAATTTAATAAAATTTATAAATGTGTGAACAATTTAATAAAATTTATAAATGTGTAAACAATTTGATAAAATTTATAAATGTGTAAACAATTTAATAAAATTTATAAATGTGTAAACAATTTGATAAACTTTATATATGTGTTAACAACTTATTCGAATTTATAAAGATTTAAACCAATTTAATTAAATGTATAAATGCGTTAACGAATTTAATGAAATGTCTAAATGTGTTAAGCAATTTAATTAAATTCATCAAATAAAGATGTATTTTTAATAAAATGATTACATTGAAAGTTGCAAAAAGTAAACCGCATATTTCATCAAAACCAACCAGATTAATAAATGTGTTACAATTTAATTAAATTTATCAACATGTTAATGATTAAATTAATTTATGAATGTGTTAGTAATTTAATCAAATTTATAAATGCAAACAATCTAATAAAATTTATGTATAAGTTAAGTAATTTAACTAAATATATAAATGTGTAAAACAATTTAATGAAATTTATAAATGTGTTAAATTTTTAAATAAATTTATAAAAGTGTTAAAAATACAATAAGGTCCAGGCGTAAACCAATTAAATTTAATGCATGAATGTGTTAACAATTTAATTAAATGTATAAATGTGTTAACGATTTAATAAAATTAATGAAAGTTTTATCCAAGTAAATAAAATTTAGAAACATGTTAACAAATTTAATTAAATTTAGAAATATGTTAATCAATTCAATAAAATTTATAAATGTGTAAAACAATTTAATTAAATTTATAATGGTGTAAACAATTAAATTATATTTATAATTGTGTTAACAATTAAATTAAATGTATAGATGTGTTAACAATTTAATTAAATGTATAAATGTGTTAACAATTTAATAAAATTAATGAAAGTTTTATCCAATTTATGAATGTATTAACCAATTTAATTAAATGTATGAATGTGTTAACCAATTTAGTTTTATTTATAAATGTGTTAACCATTTTAATTAAATGTATAAATGTGTTTACAATTTGATTAAATGTATAAATGCGTTTACAATTTAATTAAATTTATAAGTGTGTTAACACATTTTATTAGGTTTACGAATATGTTTATAATTTAATTAAATTATTCCTATGTTAACTAATTTATCTTAATTTATAAATGTGTTAAACATTTAATTAAATTTATAAATGTGTTAATCAATTTAGTTAAATTCATAAATGTGTTAAATTAAATGTATAAATGTGTTAAGTTAATTAAATGTATAAATGTGTTCACAATTAACAATTTAATTAAATTCATAAATGTGTTATCTAATTTAATCAAATTTATAAATGTTTTAAGAATTTAAATAAATTTGTTAATGTGTTAACCAATTTAATTAAATATGTAAATCTGTTAACCAATTTAAATAAATCGATTAATGTATCTAAAAGTAGATATGCAAATGAAGATATGTAAGCGAGAAGAGGAAGGAAAAAAATACAACACGTGATCGCCAGAAAAACGAAGTCGGCGTCAAAGAGAATGGACGCGTGAAGTCGCGGACGAGAATCGAACGGCTGTGCCCGACGTGCGGTGTGGAGAAGGAAATACGCGGCCAAACTTAAATGGTCATGTGTCAGCGAGAGACTTTTTTAAGTTGCGCCGGAAATAACGGCAATGAAAACTTCCGTTGAAAAAGAAAAATGCTTTTGTTACGACAACGTTACACACCTAGAATTTATGCTTTCTTCCTCTTGTACCATATCACTATGTCAGGTTTACAGTTCCATTTTCTCGGTATGTAGCTTTTTTTTTTTACAAGGGAATCACCAATTATCAAGGCCCAGAGGCCACTCAAGGATAAGGGTTAAAGTGAACTGTGCTCAAAAGGACAATATCATAGTAATCCTTAGAAGTGTAAATTTGGTAAATTAGATTACTTAAGGGGAACGGCTCATCAAGAACTTGTTTATATTGGACTTGAAGACGGCGACAGTTCCACAAGTTAGCAGTTCTAAGAAAGAAGCTTTGTTCATGGAATCTACGTTTAGGCTTAGGCATAGATAAAGAGTGGGGGATATTATTCAGTGTTTTCAGCCAAACGAGTGTTTCTCGTGAATGTTTGGCGAGGGGGGGGCTGTAGATTGGAGCTCAGACGAGCACTTGCCATGAAAATAACGATAAAACAGAGACCGGCTTGCAACGTTTCTTCTGTTAGAAAGAGACTGCAAAGAAGAGAAAAGGACATCTCGAATTAGGCTACGAAGTCTATTCTGAACTCTGTCAAGGCAGGATAAACTGCTTCTAGCAGCTCCTGTCCAGATATGACAGCAATACTCCATCCTTTGACGTATTTGGCTCTTATATAGGTAGAGTATTGCATCAGCAGGTAGATATCTACGGGATCGATAGAAGGATCCGATCATTTTTTTCCAGCGACCTTGGTAACTGATTTGATGTACATATTCCATTTTAGATCAGGAGTAAGGGTCAAGTCCAGAAGCTTGTCAAAATATAGAGCCTCCCCAAGACGAGATCCATTCATTTCAATTGATGCTAGATGGGGATCAGAACGTTGATGATGTAAAGACAGAAGCTTCGTTTTAGATGCATTAAAAGTAACCAGCCATTTTCCCCTCATTTTACTACAACTCAAGATCAAAGGAGAGAGAATCAGAGAGAACTTTGTCGTTTACGGCCTTTTATGTGCTACGATAGATAGTAGTGTCATCAGCATAAATGTCTACGAATGATGTAAGGATGTGATTTGGAAGATCATTAATGTAGACCAGAAAGAGAGTTGGACCCAGGATGGACACCTGAGGGACTCCAGCATTAATACTATGAACTTCAGATTTATGCCCATCAACCACTACTCTTATGAACCTATCACAGAGAAATGATTTAATAACTGAGAAGACATTTTCAGCTATACCATAGCTGGAGATATTGTGAAGTAGACCTTTATGCCAGACCCTATCAAAGGCCTTTGATATGGCAAGAGCAATTGCTCTAGAAAGGAACCCTCCGTTTAGTTTCGCTAATCCTATGAGAAATAACCGTAGGCATATCCGTTGTAGATCTAGCAGAACTGAAACCATATTGCATGTCACTAAGAAAATTATTTCTGCTGAGGTGGTTGACTACTTCTTTATTTAATATGGATTCCAGTAACTTACTCATGACACACAGAAGACTTATTGGTCTGTACTGAAAGCGAGATGACCGATCACCTGAATTCTTAAATACAGGGCATACTGATGAGATTTTCTAGAGTGTTGGGAAGCAATTCTCCTTAAGACAACGCTTAAACAGCTTTGTAAGTATGAGAGCTAGTTCTGGTTGAAGCCCTATAATTGGAATGCCGTCAAGGCCAGTTGCTTTACTGGAATCAAGGTTTAGAGTCATACTGAGTGGTGTAAGATTTGAATCTCAGGTATTTATTTACTCATCGATTATTTGTTACAGCGATTGAAACACAAGCAAGTAGATTGGCAATGTCACAGTAAAAGTTGAAAACAACTGCCGTATATCATGAAAAAATGTTTGCTTTTACGAAACAACAACAACAAAAAAGCAATAATATAAAACATATTAAAAACACAACCATAAAACATTTTTGTTTAACACATTGCTAATATATTTACAATTATGAATACAATTACAAATGTTTACATTTTAATAAAGTGTCCATCTTTGTTTTTGTTTTTTTGCTTTTCTTTTTCGTATTTCGGTAAGTTAAATATTACCGATGCGTCAAGATACATCCTGTCACAAGTGACACATGGTTTAAAGTTCTTTCGCTCACCATTACCAGAGCAATGGCAATGGGATTCTAATTTCTGTAACACGGTATGATTCTTTTTTTGTGATCACACAGTAGTAATAAGTGTGTATTTCCTTCGGTGACAATCCCTGTCACACTCCATGCACTGTTACAGTTACGTTCTTTTGATGCAGATAGAAATGGTTACAACGTCAAAGACTTTGCTACAGCCATGCAATGGATAAATATATGGATAGTTATAACGGTTTAGTTCAAACAAGACGAATCCCAACAAGACGAATAAATAAAATGACCGAACAAGACGACATCTCATATGTTACATTCAGATAACGTTTTTAAGGTTATTCCAATCGCCTTCTGGCACAATTCATATGAAGAATATGAGTAACGATTTTATTTATTTATCAAAATTTCGTCGTTTAAACTGGTTGATTTTTTTAACTAATTGTTTTGAGTAATTTTAAGATATCGACATATCTTAAAATTACTCAACACAACATTTAATACGGTCAAGTATATGAATTACCATTAAGAAATATCTTTGTCCATTAAATTGAATTAGTTTCAAATATTTTAAAAATTTCTATTAATGTTTAAATAGCACTAATATCACTTCAAGATCAGAATATTCCAGATACTTATACAAGCTAAGAATGACCAAAATCCACCATGAAAACAAATGTAAAGATTCCTGTTTCATTTTAACCCTCCCCTTCTTTTACACAAATTAACCATCATACTTGACTTTGGTGGCCTGCAAACCTTAATTAAATCTAGAAAATACTTTCTTTTCAGAAATTTAAAGTCGTCAAAAACTACTTCTGATTTTTTAATTGTCTCGATAGAAATCAGTGTGATTCAAGTCAGACATTTTAATATATCTATATTAAATGACTCTTCATTTTTCTATAAAATTGTCATTGTAGATTAAATATTCTTTAAATGAATAAAACGAATATGTCTCCTTTATATTTATTTAAAATTCTATCAATTTAATTATTTTTAAAACAATAAACATTTTGTTTTAATAATTATCAGTTAAATATTCTTCAAATCAGTAAAACAAATGCATTTATTGAGAATTGAATTATGTTAGACAACGGAACGACATAATTTGATTTTGGAACAATTCATCTTAAAATGGGTAAAGTTTTTTTTATTTTTTACTTTGTCGACATCAGATTAATCAACGATCAATCCCATATTATATAATTATCAGACAAAATCCGATATGTGACCGTGAACTTTAAATTATTTGAATCCATTTTAATTGAATAATTATTGAAATGTAGATAATAAAATAAAGAAGCAATCCTATTTTAATTGAAACGTAAGCCAAATTAAGACCAAAGACTGTGCACACACGAAAGACTCGATATCTTTTCAGATAGAGCATATAACAATCATCAATCATATATATATATATATATATATATATATATATATATATATATATATATATATATATATATATATATATATATATATATATATATATATATATATTCGTGCGATATATTTAGTTTAAAAGAAAGTTCTTGTGGAATTTTGGATTTCAAATGATGTATTTTCAAATAAATTTTCATTTAGTTTATATACCATTTTAAAGAGCGTTTTTCGCTGTATCTAATAATTTAAATTACAATCGTTTTAAAACAATTATGTCTTCTTTTCAGAATGTTGAATCGAAAAAACAAAAAAACAAAAAAACAAAAAACAAAAACAAATTCGAAATACCAAAGTCGCACAATTTCTTTTATATAAATTCAAGCTAGGCCAAAAAGCTGCTGAAACAGTTCGCGGTATCAACGAAGCGTTTGACACAGGAACTTCTACTGAATGCACATCACAAGAGTGGTTTAAGAAATTTCATGGCAGTGACAAGTCTTTGAAGATCATGAGCGTAGTGGTCGGTCATCGGATGTTGACAACGATCAATTAAAAGCCTTAGTCGAAGTCAATTCACGCACAATTGCTCGAGAACTTGCTTCTGAATAAGACGTAACGTATACGACGATTTCCAACAACTTGAGAGAGATTAGAAAAACACACACACAAAAAAAAAACTTGATAAATGGGTGCCCCAGGAATTGAATAACGACCAAAAGAAACGCCGCCATAAAGTGTCATTTTCCCTTCTTTTTATGCAACAAAAACGACCCGTTTCTGGACCAGGGTGTGACTTGCGATAAAAAGTGGGTTCTTTACGACAACCAACGACGCTCATCTCAGTGGTTAGATGCCGACGGAACTCCACAACACTTCCCGCAGTCAGAGTTGCATCAAAAGAAGGTCGTACTGACTGTTCGGTCTCACTCATTACAGTTTTTTGAATGCAGGCGAAACTATTACGGCGGTGAAGTACTGTCAACAAATGGATGAAATACATCAGAAACTTCGACAACAACAGTCAGCATTAGTTAACAGAAAAGGCCGAATCTCCTCCACGACAATGCCCGACCGCAGAAGTTGAACAATTTGGGCTACAAAACTCTGCCTCAACCGCCATACTCTCCAGACCTCTCACCTACCGACTACCACTTTTTTCAAGCATCTCGACAATTTTCTGCATGAGAAATGCTTCAAAAACCTAAGCGATGTCAAAAACGCCTTCAGCGACTTCATCGCCACCAGAACGCAAAATTTTCACGTTATTGGCATAAATCCACTTGTTTTGCGTTGGTAAAAGTGGGTTGATTCTGATAGTACTTATTTCGATCAATAATTTTTTTTTTGAGCCGAGATGTGTTCATCTGAATTTAAAAGTTAAAAACTGCAAGAACTTTCTTGTTAAACATGATATCATCATATCTTATTAAAATAATGATTTCAAAAACATTCGTCCAGATGAGTTCCGTCTTGTTTAACTGTTTTATTGAAGGAGGAGGTAATACATGGGAGAATGACCTCACAGGACCAACCGAAGCATACCTTATTCATTTTATTCAGATAAAAAGGGTCTAGTCCCAAGTTGACAAAATATGTAAAGGATCACTCCTGGCTAAATAAGTTGGTCGAACGGTTTAATTTATCTTGTTAGGAGAACACCGTTTCTTTTCTTCTTTTTTTTTTTTTTTTTTCAAGAGTTCGAAATGCCACAATCATGGACACCATCACTGTAACCAGCTGCGTCAAAAGATATTTGGCGATGTTTCTACAAAGAAACATTCGTAGAGTTTTTTTTTAGTTTGTAGTGCGAGGATGATTAGCCGCTCTTCCCAGCGGCACCGGCGAGTTGAAATTTACATTTGATTTGATAAATTAAAAAAAAAAAAAAATTACAAAAAAAAAATGAATAAATAAAAAATAAAAAAATAAAAAGTAAAATAAAAAATAACATATATATAAACAAAAACAAAACAAAAAACTCCGAAAAACAAAACAAAAAATACAAAAACAAACAACAAAAAAATATAAACAACAAAAAACGAAAAAGGTATAAATAAGAAATCTTTTGCACTATGTGGAAAGAATGAATTAAACTCAGTCAAATGAATACGAATGTTCCGCAGTTTTCGTTTTTTTTTTACATCTCTCTCTGTCTTTTATAAGTGTAACTTTTCTTCTTTTTGTCCTTTTCTTTTCTTTCTTCTTTTTATTCTATGATATTTATAAAAGACCACCACAACCGGTATTAAAATTAGATGAAATGATTGATATGTTAGATATATGTAGTTTGTATGTGCATAATGCTGATGCTGATGACGACAGAGGTTTTACAGGAATCAGAAGACGCGAAAAGTTCATTTTGTATGTATCTAAATTCAGCAGGCTTTATTTGGTTTCCTCGTGGCCAAACATTAGCATCGTCGTTGTAAGTAGCAAAAATGAGGAAAAACAATTAAGAGTCTAACAAGTTTCGCAACATTTATTACGTTGCAAGAGGCAAAATGATTATACATATATTAGAACAAGATAACAATCCACTAGAAATGGTTGGATGTGAACTATTTTGGGGTCTTTCTCAATTTTACATATTACATCGTTATGCATTTTCTATTTATTGTTTTTCTGATGAGTATAAGGAAGGGAATATCCAATATTGACATATTCAATTGAATATTGATTGTTTTCCGTGAACAAAACGGATCTGTAAAATGTGCTAAAGTTTTTATTTCGAAAAAAAAAAAAAATATGATTGGTAAGATAAATAAAGCCTTGGTCTTTGGAATATGGCAACCTGTTATTTATTTATAAATTCTCTGTTGTAATAATTTAACACGCAGTGCTCCTGATTTAAAAAGAAGATTGGTATACATAGAGAACAAGAAAATACAAAGTACATTTTGATGAAACTTCTCTCTTTCTCTTTATATATATATATATATATATATATATATATATATATATATATATATATATATATATATATGGCTTCGATGCTGGGTTCGAATCTCCCGACCGACGGTAATCGTGACACCCTGCACTGATGATTCCCGAAACGATGAAACACTAAAGTCTTATAGGTATTAAAAAAGTAATTATATATATATATATATATATATATATATATATATATATATATATATATATATATATATATATATATATATATATATATATATATATATATATAATAGGACAACAAGAGTATGAAATGAAGACACAAACTATATATTGGTAGATATAGAATGGATCATTTATTGAATAATGGAATACAGGCAAAATTTGGGGGATATCCCGCAAATTTTGCCTGTATTCCATTATTCAATAAATGATCCATTATCCCCCAAATTTTGCCTGTATTCCATTATTCAATAAATGATCCATTATATATCTACCAATATATAGTTTTGTGTCTTCATTTCATACTCTTGTTGTCCTATTGTATAAGCTCCAATAATTATTGTTGAGCTTGGCATTATCCGGATAAGTCTCCTTTAGTGGAATTGATCTTTCTCTTTTCATTTTACATTAAGCTGTATATATATAAAAATTTCAAAAATAAAAGAACGAATGAAAGCGCGAAAATGTAACCCCCCCCCCCCGAAAAAAGAAGTACGTGACAAACACTCCACCAGAAGGGATACGAAGAGAAACTATTCTCCGGATATTGAGCACCTTTTTATGACTATATTCTACTTTAAGCGAATTTCTTTTATGCTACCTCAGTCTAGAAAGATTTGTCTTTACAGCCTGTTGCAACGAAAACAAACTGTAAATAATTCAGTTAAAAAAATACCAAAGTAGAATTTGTGTTAATCGAATGTTTATGCTATAAAAATGATGAGTTATGACTTATTGCGTTATCAAAAAGAAAAAAAAAATAGTTACGATGTCAAGAAAATGTGAGGAAAAAAAAACTGGAAAAAATATGTAAATGAAAGTTTTTTTGTTTTTGTTTTAAATAAAGAATCTTGGTAGAATTGAATTCTTTGTTTATTTTAAAATAAAAATTCACTGGACCACAACGTTAATTGCGAAATCACGGAAATTTACATTTGATTTGATAAATTAAAAACAAAAATTACAAAAAAATAAATAAATAAAATAAAATAATGCTTGAAAGCTTTTAGTTTTAATATTCGCCGAAAAAAACAAAAAACAAAACAAAAACAAAATGAACAACGTTCGTGCCTAAGGGAAATAACTCGATCCGTTTCATAAAAAATCGAAGTAAAAATAAATTAAATTAAATATGTTATCAATATTAATCAAATTTAAATAATAGACTTAAATAGAACACTTAAAATAATTCTCTCACTATAAACAATAACTAATACACCGCTATTTAATAAAGTCGATATTCCTTAATGTAATATGCAAATGAGGTCATATTTATTTATTTTATTTGTTTATTTTCTATTGTTATTGTTAGTTTTAAAATTATTTTGCATCTCTATCATAGGGCAAATTATATCCTGTGAACACAGTTGTTCGCTATTTCTTTCCTACAGTTTAATAGATGTTGAGGTTCTTTAAAATGTAGGATAGCAAATTTTTAGTGAAGACATAATCTACATGGATTGTCTAGGTCTCTACATGTGTTTGCTTGTCTTACTATTTTCCATTCGACTACCGGCGAACGTCCGCTTTCCTTGAGTTCCCAGTATTTGTTTGCTAACGTTGTTTTCATGCAGTGTTTTTTATTATTGCATGTACTTTTGTGGTCATAATATCGAGTTTTGAAATCTAAGGAAGTCATACCGACGTAATATTTCTTGTTATTCGGGTTTTCTTTCGCAAATATTGTTGCCTGGTAAACTATGCTTTTGATTAGACATTTATTTTTTAGTGGGAAGAGTGTACAGTATCGAGAGAGAGAGAGAGAGAGAGAGAGAGAGAGAGAGAGAGAGAGAGAGAGAGAGAGAGAGAGAGAGAAATACACTTCTGTCTCTATTTATTTGTCTCTCCATAAGGGCAGAATTAGATTCAATGTCGGTTTTTAATTTTGGAAAAACACAGCTCCCCAGAAAAGGGATACTGGATTGGGGCAAAAATAAAATTACCCCAATCTAGAAAAATTTCTCGTTTACTGATTGAATACAGAAAAGATGAAGTGTATTATCAGAACAGATACTACGCCATGATCATAATAACAACAAAAAAGCTAAGGACTGTAATCCACATTCGATTTGTTAAGAGGACTTGGCTATCAAGATACATTTATGCAATTACAATCGTTAGAGTATTTCTCGCGTTTGTTTCCCTTTTTTTTTATTTATAAATAAAATAAAAATATGAATTCCGTCGAGCGGAATGAATAGCATCCTCTAGTTGTTGGCGCCTTATGCAAACAACTAATTTACTGATGGGTAGCAACGACTTCGAGGATAAACGAAAAAAGAAATGTAATTATGAGATAATCTTAATTTGTTAAAAAAAATGATGGAAATGTATGCCGGCATTTTTGAGGTAACATTATATTATTTACACTGTTGCCATGTTTCAGACTGACTGCTTGCCTCATTTTGGCTGTCGTCATTTTCATCAACCAATACGAGGCAAACAATGTTATTACATATTACTTGTAGTAATATGCTTTCAGATCGAGTTATTAGACGGATTTGATTGGCTAGTTTTATCATGTAACATACACGAATTTGATTGGCTAGTTTTATCATGTAACATACACGAATTTGAAGGTAGATTTCAGTTGCAACTTGGCAGCTTGTGAGAAAACATGTAAAACAAGGTCCTGCTAGACATGAGCGTTTAGACCTATGTTGCCCCTCTCCGAAGATAGCCAAAAGCAACTCATAGTTAAAAAAAAAAAGGATTTATAGTGATTGAAGTATTTTTTTAAGATAAAATCGCCGTCATTACTTTTATGAATGAACATGTTCCAGCTACCTGTCCGATATGGTAGAATCCGAACAACATGTTCAATCCTGGAACGAACAGAGAAAAACAAATGAACAACATGCACGCCGCCCCTCAGTGATCCGAAGAACGTGTAACTAATGCAACTGATGGACATGATGTGGACTCTTAGTGTCAGTGATGGCAGTGGTGGTTGCAGGTGTGGTCGAGCTGGTGGTTGTTGTGGTAGTGATTTCGGAGATCGGATGTCACTGAGCTAGTCTTTGAATCAGCTTGTCGTGACTCATTTTTTGCAGTCTGTGGATGTCAATGCCGAGAGTATTGGCAAATGTGGCGGGGTCGATGCCCAACTGTACCAGTAGGTCGACGACGTCCACCTCGACACCGGTCAACGGGTTGACCAATTTAGGACAGGCCGAGTTGCATTGCGGCCATTCACAGTTGTCAATCAAACGCCTACGGCACACTTCATTGGGAATGCCCTCCAGCCAAGGTTCCAGCGATCGTCTTCCACGGGCGCCTAACGAGAAAAGAAAAACAACAAAACGTAATTAGAATAAAAAAAGAATGCAAGTGTAATTTGGGTTTGGAATAAATCACACAAGGCAGAATAGCAATAAATAAATAAATAAATAAATAAATAAACATTATATTTCTTTACTTTGAGATGAAGATTGATTATTCGTATTATTTGGATATTATTCGGACAACTCTTCTCATCTTGAGTGTTATACTCATAACGTTTCGGTCAATATAATCTCCGACCTTCTTCTGTCGAACTTGGAAATCTGAGCGATATTTCGAACGGAACCCTTTATTTACTTATTTATTTATGGGATAGAGCGCAAGGATGAAACTAACCGAAGAAAGAAACCTATTTTTAAAAAAAAATTCATTTATCTATAAATTAATAGGATTGCGTATGTTATTTATTTTGTGTGCTACGCTTACGTACGAGTGACTCATTTAATTGTTATGAACTTCCATTTCTTGTAATAAATAATTTTACCAAGAATTTCGTTTTTCATTCAAGCTGATGCACCCAAGTTATATGGATATATTTTTGAAATCGCAACTTTATAATATATAAAAATCGATAGAACATTAACTCTATAATAATATGTACGAAATCTGCAAAAATTAAAATATCATATTCAAGCTACGCTGGACGTCCCTGCTGGTTAGAATGAATGTGTTATTGTTGTGTTATTGATGTTGGATGTAATACAGAATATACCCGAAGAAGGGAATGGTACTCCTTCTTCGAAGAATTCACACTATTTATTTGTTGTGATAGCAGAAATTACCACAGGTTGTAACTACATAAGTACATTTTAAGTGTTTGTCTTATTTAATGAAGTGTAAAACATATCGTCTGAAATAATAATGCGGTTACCAGAAAGGTTTAATTAGCAGCAGCCATAATTACAGAATACACACGAAAAGCTCATGGACGTAAACACCCTAACACACAGAGCTAGTAGGTGTAAGACATAGAGTAAGAATGGGTAAAGAGGTTAAAATAGTAAACAGTCACTATGTATGTTGAGAATTGAAATATTAGAAAATTTGAAATTATTTTTGATTTCACCCAAAATTGCATCCACCTCGTGGACGTACCTCGTCTACAAATCGTGAAAAATCCATCAACTGATGTTATATTTTAAATCATAAAATTTTGGCATATTATCAAAAAATGTTCCTTCACCACGCGAATCTAATCATAACGAACGATTAAATAGATGAAGAGTTTTATATGTGTGTTCGTGTCATATAAGTAAGATTGAACATGTGAATAATTAAAGCATTTCTCATGAATAATATTTTTGTAAAAGCATCATTCTCGTTAAATATTTTTTTTGTAATAGAAGGCGTTTTAATGAATAGAAAATTATAAGACGTCATGTGTGTTGTTTACTATTCGGCAATAATATTCGAATATTCCAAAAAAAAGGTCTGTAGTAAGTCAACCAAAATGACATAAAAATAAGTTCTTAACTAATTTACTGAAGAAAGATTTATTTGACCAAACCTAATATCGCGGAATAAGAAAATGAAACAATGACGAACTGAACTTGAAATGTATGAAGTCCCGGTGATTTATGGGAAAGTGGTAGTAGATTTTTGTGAAAGAGCAAAAATTCTTCCTTTAAGAATCAATATCTTTAGAAAGTCAATTAGGTTGGAATTAATGTAGGAAATTTTTAAATCGAGTTATAGTAACTGTTAATTTCCAGAAACGCGCATCAATTATTGGCAGGAAGCATTATACTATTGTAATTGTATGTAGTGCCCGTGTTTATATATATATATATATATATATATATATATATATATATATATATATATGTATATATATATATTCTTACTTTAATATATATATATATATATATATATATATATATATGTACTTGTTCAAATATATAATTTTTAAAGTTAAAATGTGCTATTTTAGTATAAATATGTCTTTGTCCAAATTTGTCTTTTTTCTGTATCGATAAATGATCAAACATGCCTTTTTCATGAATATAAATTAAATATAATGAATAAAATGTCAAAAATATACAGAGCACAAATTTTCAAAATATACTGCTGAGTGCAGAACACTTTCTTGGGAGGAAGCTGCAAATCTCGGGCGTGTGCCATTTCACCTGATATTTTCACCTGATATTTTAATTACCGGAATAATAGGCAAATGCACAAAAGCTGCATATAAAGAAACAAAACTTGTTTCATATGATTGTTTGTCGCATTATTTCCAAGACTAAAAAAAAAAAGAAAAATGGTCATTTCAATCATTTTGTTCGATTTTAATATTTAGTCTTGGTGAGGTCAATGCAGAAGCATGACTCGAGAGAGAATTTTTCAGAAGAAGGTAAGGAAAATAATGGGAAAGTATATTAAATTCATATACCTTAAAGTTCCACTCATGTAAGCGAATATATACTACTAGCAGGTTGCCCGGCGTTTCCCAATCGTAAAATACACATAAACATGATATTTTAATTTATGCAGATTTCTTATTTCTTATCATCGAGCCAATTTACTATTGATTATTATTCAATATATAATAATGATTTTAACAGTCATAAAAAATATGACTTAGGTACCATCCTCTAGAATCGAAACCAGAACATTAAGCCCTCCGGCCTTAATCTTTATTTATCCCTCCAGCATTGTTACCGTCTGAAATACCAACAGATGGATACGAAACGTTAAAAATGAAACGACTTTGAGCTATAAATGAGCATGCGCAAAAGTACCAGCACGAGAAATGTTTTATTCGACTTAAACTGTTTTGTTTTCAATTTTGATCACTTAACTGCAATAATTGCCGGTTAAAACCCAAATCGAAAGTGTGCTGCTAATCTAATTATCCTATATATCAAATAGATATACCAAATAGAGACGAGTTTGGCGGAGACTTTTCGCACACACATCGACAAAGTCACTTATATATATATATATATATATATATATATATATATATATATATATATATATATATATATATATTCATCCCAAAATAGCGAACATTTCTGTAAAAGTCTGAGGACGCTACAGACGGCCAAAAAAAAACGGCCGTGTAGCCGAAACAATAATGTAACTTAACAGAAAGATACGGTAATAAAAAATAAAAAGTATATATATATATATATATATATATATATATATATATATATATGACTACTTCATTTAATCACATAAATTAATATAGGAAAATATAATTTTATGCGTAATTTTTGGGTAGAGCTAGGTAGTACACCCCCCATATATATATATATATATATATATATATATATATATATATATATATATCCATGTGCTGGAACTTTTTCATCTTAAATTCTACGCAATTATACAGAATGTAAAAACTATGCATAAAGAGAATTCAGCGTAATAGTGAAATGAAGCCAATCATCTAATAAGAAACCATAAAAATGTAAGTAATTAATGAACGCTCGTTATTTCAAAGGAATATGCAAATTAGTTAACCTTCATGTAGCCGCTCGCATATTTATAACTGAGTAGACTATATTAAAAAAAGTTCGTCTTAATAATTTTTCAATAGAAAACTAGACTTTTAATATCCATGTTAGAGCGAGAAACACTTTAATTTATAAGTATAAAAATAATCGATTACTATTGCTAATGTTTTTGTGGGTAGAAATACATGGCATTTCATTTTCTTCTTAAATTACCTTGATTTCTCCGTCTTTTCTTGTTCCTTCGCTTCTTTTTGTTCTTCTTTCGTCTGTTACGTTTTGTCTTCGGGGCGTCCGACAGCGGATTGTCTGAGGAAGCTTCGTCGGGCGTCGAAACACTAAAAATCAATCATAGTCACTTAGCAGAATGAAAAAAAAACAAACAAAAAAAAAACAAAACAAAAAAACAAGGCAATAAAAAACTACATGTTACATGATAGTATGAATTCAAGACGTTCATATATAAACGTATATATATATATATATATATATATATATATATATATATATATATATATATCCACATGTATATAGACATACAGACATATGTGTGTGTGCGTCCCTAGAAATGGTACAACATTATGCATGCAAGTGAGGAAACCCTCAAATGCTTAGGAAGCAAAGCACTAGTAGCTGTAACATAACCATTCATCACTAACAAACCAAACAGAAATCAAAAATATATTTATAAGTGATAGAATTGACATGTATTTCCGACATACCTCGTAGTTTTATAGTAGAACACTCGATTCCAGTTCCTGTGATTGAGATTTCGACTCATGTTTTCGTAAACAAAGATAAGCAACAGTAACTGTAAAACGTAGATACGTATATATATATATATATATATACAGGGTGTCCACGGTCTGGCTGCATAATCTACACGGTGCCCACAAAGTCTGGCTACATAATCTACACGGTGCCCACAAAGTCTGGCTACATAATCTACACGGTACCCACAAAGTCTGGCTACATAATCTACACGGTGCCCACAATGTTGGCTACATAATCTACACGGTGCTCACAAAGTCTGGCTACATAATCTACATGGTGCCCAAAAAGTCTGGCTATATAATCTACACGGTGCCCACAAAGTCTGGCTGCATAATCTACACGGTGCCCCAAAAGTCTGGCTGCATAATCTACACGGTGCCCCAAAAGTCTGGCTGCATAATCTACACGGTGCCCACAAAGTCTGGCTGCATAATCTACACGGTGCCCACAAAGTCTGGCTACATAATCTACACGGTGCCCACAAAGTCTGGCTGCATAATCTACACGGTGTCCACAAAGTCTGGCTGCATAATCTACACGGCGCCCACAATGTCTGGCTGCATAATGTAGCCAGACTTTGTGGACACCCTGTATATACACATATATTGTAGCTTCCTTCAGTCTTGACAGACTGTGTATACCTACTGTAAGTGTGCCTGTGCGTTGAATTTTTATGGCAAGAGTTGTGCAATCTCCAACCACATCTCTCTTAAGTCATCATTGTTAAATGCCACTGATAAGTGGATGTTCAAGACGACTAGAAACAATGCCGAAATAAGTGGAGAGCACATATAGCGCCTAGAATTTCCAAATGGTGACCCATCTAGTACTAGCCAAGCTCAATGTTGCTTAACTTCGGTGACCTGACGAGACTCGGTGTATCAATGTGATTATGCCGTATATATATATATATATATATATATATATATATATATATATATATATATATATATATATATATATATAAGGGAAAGGTAGTTTGCTTGAAGCATTGCTGGTGAACAAATATATAAGAGTATAAAAAGATATGGCAATGTATACCGGGTATTGAAGTGATGTAACATATGAACAAAAACAAATAAACGGGCGAAGGTCTTGTATATTTTATCAATCTTCTGTAAACAATGCGCGACAATCTGAACGTTATGGCGGCGGACATACAATTTGCACTGTACGTGCGCGACTAGATCAAAACTGAGGCCCATACTCATTTGCATAAGCGTGGGTAGATTTCTGAGTTTAAAGCATTTTGGTTTCTGGGTCAGGCAGATGTCTGCCTCTCGTTTGTTTCGGTGACGACTTTCTTTGAAAAAAGAAAACAAAACAACTAGAAGACGATGAAATAGGAAAAAATCTAACATACGCTATTTCGGCGTCATGGCTGAAGGAAGGCTCGAATATATCGGAGCAACGTCTACTGTAGTCTGGTTGTAAAGAGTGGACCTGATTTGCAAAGGATCGACACTTAACAGGATCGATCAAGTAATCTCCTTGCAAAATCCCGGAGTGGTCATCTATCAACAACTGTCAAATGCAAATAAGACCAATGTGACACTGGTAAAAGATGCACTGTGCAGGGGCCTTGAGCTTGATCCATGCGAGGCGTACAAACACTTTTCGAGACGCACCTTAAGCTATGATGACTCGGTAGATGAGTTCTACGCGGTATTAGCGAACTCTTCAGCCCATTCGGGGGAGTCCCCAGCCAGACACTGAAGTATGCATTCATGTCCATACTAGGAGTTGTTGCGTACATCTGCCGACATTGATCACATCCAGATGGAAAGCATGCTCAGCTGAGCAAGAGTTGTCGTGAACAATCGAATGGTTGCTGCCACCTTTGACCGATCACAGAAAAAATGCCTCTACCCAAGCCCACTAAAAACTCGGTACATGGTTTTAATTGCTCTGGATCCAATCATCTGGCTAAGCACTGCCTGTTTGAATGACCGAGTACGTGTCGTAAGCCAGCCAAACATTCGATGTTACAGATTCCAAAAGGAGAGCCATGTTGCATCAAAATGTCTGGAAAACGGAGACAAGGGCAACATGTGAGCATCACTCTTGCCTTGAGTAAAATGAAATCCAACTTGTCAGTGATACGTATATGTGTCAACGAAGTGATCCGTGACGTATTGATTGGAAGAGTGCACACGGTCTTTTGTGAGAAGTTCGGTTTGTGATTCATCGAATCAATGCAAGATAGATCTCTGTTAATCGTTGACAGAAAGAGCATGCCCAACAAAGGAGCAATCAAGATCAATCTGTAGGTGAATAAGAGATGGAGATACTGGTCATGGATGGAAATCTATTTCGGTTCGATTTTTTGCTCGGACTTGAAGTCACCTGCCTGTTTGGCGGTGTTCATATAAATGAGCACGATAAGTCCAATTTCCTGAACGAAGTTTCCCGTGTCGGCGCTGCTGGCGCAGTGAAAATAGAACGACCCGAATCTATGTCGTATTCGACTCGACTAAGAAAATTGAACTGTGACCTGGAAGTGGTCGGGTGAGCGGCTGATCAACCAGATATCTGAATATACCGAAGTGATTAAGTCCATGGCGATTGTTAAGCATAACAAAGGAAAAGTGCAACCTACTATAGATGACGGTGAACTGAACGACCATATGGATACATACACAGCACACGCCAATGTGTGTTCACAAAAACTGAGAGACTGAAGGGGTCCGACGTGCCTGTGTTGGATGTGAGACAAGCATGCATGTGCACTGCTCTTTATGGCCGTTCCAAACTGTGGTAGTGAAGGGACAGAGATACTACCTGACTAGGATGGAATTCAGGCTTAACATGGCTCCATCCATTATGCGATCGTGAAGGCTGCTCTATCCAAGGATGTAACTGTTCGACAGACGACGTCGGCATACATAGACAATATATACATCGACAACAGCGTGCCACCTGCAAAGCGTGTGAAGCATTATCTTTGGTTTGGGCTAAAAAGCAAGGACCCGGAAATGCTTGAAAACGGCGAACGAGTACTTAGATTGAGAGTCGGGATGCAAGAGCGTGACACTTAGTGATGGAAGTGGGGAAGTATGATGTCCCAGATGTTGAGATACGTCGTGCCATTTTCTCCCTGAACAGGCAACTGATCGAGCACCTTCCAGTGTGTGGGTGGCTTTGAATAGCAATAAGAATTATAAAGCAAAGGGCTAACGCCGTGACCCGAGGATCGGATGACACTTGAGAGAGTGCTCCATTCCGGGAAACAATAGTCAGAGTGAAACAGAAAGATCCTTCACAAACGAACGGACAAGGCGTCAATGTATATGTAGGGCAAGCTCCATGCCGTCCAGCATGCTCCAGGAACGCGATCGTGTTCGAAGATGCGTTTTGGTTATAACAGCGCATTAACTTTGCCGAACTCGATGCGGCACCGAAGGGCACCACTTTGGCGTTACAATGGAAGTGCAAAGTCATACACTCAAGAACAAACTCAGTAAGTGTATATCACTGGAAAGACTAGAGTATGCACAAAGACCACCAGTCAAATGTTGCTTCGGCGACGATTGGAAACGATAAAGTCGCTCATAGAAAGTATGGACTGCTCTGATCCTGTTGAGCCAGAACTTGACGGAGCCCATGACCCGAGTACAGCAAATGTGGCTCGAAAGGATGACGCGCCACGAGGAGTGATGGAATGACAAGTAGTTAGATCATGGAATTACATAAAGTAGTGGGCATTCAGATATCAGACGTACCGCATACTTCGTCCGTCGGGTTTGCCCAATGCAAAGCAAATGTGAGGTCGACTATTAGAGCATGTGAAAAAATTCAGACGATTGATCCAGCCCCAGTTCATCGGAAAACGGCAGATTAGGAGTAAAAGCTAATTGGTAAAGGATGGATATAGCCTATTATAATGCCAAATACTTCCTAACTGTCACCGATTGCGGTCCAGTACGTTTTACAATTTGGCGGCTATTGTTGCGGTAGGATTCAGTCAGCATCTCGAATCAATATTCTTTGAGCGCAGCTCAACGCAGGAACTGCTTACTGACAACGACAGTGTGTTCGTTAGTGAGGAATTCAGTGTGTTTTTCGCCAACAGGGGAATGCGCCTATAGTCTAGGTGTGTTTATGTGTCAGCAGGCAACGACATCGTAGAACAGTATTGCAGCTAGGAAGAGGATTAATTAAACTGGGTGTATTTTTACTATTTATACGAGGGGTGTTCAATAAGTAATGTCCTGATCCACTTGCAGCTGTCTGATCTAGCTGAAATTTTGCATGTGTAATGATTTATATCTCTATGGGTTATGTGGCAAATTACAGCTCTGAACTAATTGTGGTTTCTGTTTTACAGGTGTTTGAACTGAGTCAGGTATGTAATGGAGGCTGTTTAATGTCGAGCAGTGGTCCGGTTTTTGTATTTGAAAGGACGCACGCCACAGGAGACTTTTGATGAAATGAAAGAAACTAATGGTGATAATGCCCCATCATATGACCTTGTAAAACGCTGGCATCGTGAAATCAAACATGGCTGGAAGTCTGAAAACAGCTCCCAGACTTGGTCACCCCCTTCTGCCATTGATGAGGCATCTGTCCGTCAAGTTGAGACTGCCATTTTGGAAGATCAGCGCATTACTATTCGCCAAATAGCCCAAGATGTCAAGATTAGTACAAGGTCTGTGGAAACTATCATTCATGAGCATTTGCATATGCATAAGGTGCCTGCCAGATGGATTCCCAGGTTGCTCACACCATTCCAGAAGCTAGAACGCGTCGAGTGCTCGAGGATGAATTTGAAGATGTGCCAAGAAGATGAGTCAAAGTTTTTCAAAGACTGATTACACAGGATGAAACCTGGGTCCATCACTATGATCCAGAGACCAAAGCCCAGTCAATGCAGTGGAAGCACTTGGACTCACCACCCCCAAAGAAGGCAAGGGTGCAGCCCTCCGCGTGCAAGGTCATGCTCACAGTCTTCTGGGACCAGGACGGAGTAGTGATGACAGATTTCCTGGCAAAGGATACCACGATTACAGGAGCCTATTATGCTTCACTTTTGAGGAAATTAAGGGAAGCTATCAAAATCAAGAAGCGGGACAAGAACAGCAAAGGTACCCTCCTCCTGCAGGACAACGCTCCGGTCCACAACTTGCATGTCGCCAGATCAGAAGCACGGGCGTGTGGTTATGAAATCCTCCCTCATCTCCTGACCTTGCACTCTCTGACTTTCACCTCTTCCCAGCCATGAAGTTGTTTTTGAAAGGAAAGCGTTTCCCAGATGATGCAGCCTTGATTTCTGAAGTCACGTCGTGGTTGGAGGACCAACCTGGGGTGTTCTACAAAAACAGTCTCCAGAGCTGCATCAAACGATGGGAGAAATGCATAACTCTGGGTGGTTCCTATGTAGAGAAAGACTAATAACTGTGTCAAGTTTCGTTGCTCTACTGCTATGGGAAGTGGGTCAGGGGCATTACTTATTGCACGCCCCTCGTATTTATGCTTACTTTTGATTGGTTAATAAATTATTAATTGTTTTTTTTGTTAAGAGACTAACATTACATTGCTCTGAACAAAGTGTCATCTTGTAACACCTGACAAACCAGCATTCCGTTCCCTTGTCTCAGTTTAGAAAGCTCCTAGTTGATAACACTAACATTCTTACGTAAATTTGAAATACTCGAAACTATATTAGTAAAAACTAAAAAAATCAACAAACAAACAACACTAACAAAATAAACTTTACTAATAAACTTTTGAAGTGTTTATAATTTAAAAAAAAAACAGTTAATAATTTATTAACCAATGAAAATTAGCATCAATAAATATAAATAGTAAAAATGAAAACAGTTTGATTAATCCCGGAAGATGAATCCAGGAGGATTTCAAAGTACTTGGACAAATCAAAGTTATGGTTATTACATCAGCCAGTTCCCACTTGAAGTAAAGACTACAATACGAAAAATGGAAAGGATCCATGGATCCAATGTAAAATTAATAAACTAAAAACCTCTACTGAATTTAACTTATATATATATATATATATATATATATATATATATATATATATATATATATATATATATATATATATTTATATATATATATATATATATATATACATATATATATATATATATATATATATATATATATATATATTTAAAAGAGTGTAGCCATCAACAATTGTGGTTTTTTTTTAAAGGTTTTCATATATATATATATATATATATATATATATATATATATATATATATATATACAGGGTGTCCGTAAAGTTATTATACAGTCTTATTGTTTTATTGTATTATATTTGTATTAATAGTTAATATTTATTTTTTTTACATGTGACTTGTGCACCAAAGTTTGTCAGAGTGTGGTGTCACGTTGTCGAGAATGTATTGGAACTGAAAGCCTCCAATTTGAATATTTGTCATAGAAATTGTTTGCCTTGATTGTTACAGTATTTTCGGATGTAACACGTGTATTTTCTGAGATTTTTATAAACATAAAGGTGTTATTTCTTTTTTTTTTTACACAGTGATCATCACTTATCAAGGCCCGGAAGCCACTCAGGGATAAGGGTTATTGCAAGTACATTACGTTAGTGTGGAGATTTGATGAAGTGTTTACTTAAGGGGGCGGTTCATTAGGAATTTTATTTCTTTTGTTACAAATAAATATTTTAATACAATATCTTACTGTACCTGTACTGTTAATATATTACAGGGTGTCTGTATCTGTACTTGTAAGACTGTATAGTAACTTTACGGACATCCTGTATATATATATATATATATATATATATATATATATATATATATATATATATATATATATATATATGCCTTAAAAATATGAGAGTATAAACATAAACAAATCTTAATACTCTTACGTTCACTATGGTTAATTTATTATTCGCATAGTCCTAAGCGTTCATAATATTTGGTCTTTTAAATTCTTAATATATTTAAATTGCACACTGTTTCAATACGGACTACATTTTAATTTTCAACAAACGCAGCCAGCATACATTCCCACATGTCGGTAGCAAACTCTAACACACGGTCTTTGACAACGAGACAAAATGCCTCTAATGAAAAGTAAAAATAGAAAATATTTTTTTGAATAGTCTATTTCATGCTGAAAATTCAAAATTAATATATATTGAAAAATAAACAAACCACTCCATATAAAGAATGGAAACGTAAAATAAGTTAAAATAATTTTATTTATTTTAACACAACCATTAAAAAAAAACAACCTTCTTCAGGGATTTTTCGATGATAACAATGTTTTAAAATATGTTTTACATATTTTTTATTCAAATTGGTGAATAGACATCGCTTGAGCTTTTTCTTCGGCCACCATATTTGCATCGTTCCATCTCAGACAATATGACACAAAAACAGATTTTTATTTAACAAGGAAGTTATATTCTCGAAAGCTAAGCCAAGTTAAAATAAACTATATAGATTATATAAATAACAGAAACACATTGTTTAGGGTTTCTCTACTCTATACCCATAAACTAGAGGCTGGACTTACTGTTATTTCTTTTGTTACAAATAAATATTTTAATACAATATCTTACTGTACTGTTAATATATTACAGGGTGTCTGTATCTCTACTTGTAAGTAAAATGGCCTGCGCGCCCTCCGGGGCCCGGGCGACAAAATGACAAAATCAAAGTGTAGTATCTGTTCCGGCAGATGCTGCACTTAAGATAATTTGTACCAGTCAATGGAGGGGAAACCCTCTATACTGGGACAATTATTATTTTTGGTAACCAGAGTGCCCCCTTTTTGCCTACTTTTAGGGGAGCTGGTTTTTACCTCACATTAAAAACGGCCTTGTGCCTAATTTGCTCAGTGGGGGAGCAAATAAATACCATCTCTACTTATAAGTAAACCTGGTTGGTTTCCATGACAACTAGATTCCCATCTAAAAAAAAAAAGACATAGCAATACAAACACAGACCCAAATATAAATTCAATATGGTTACACTACTGATTCGAGTTATTATCACTCAATTTTATTCAATATAGTAAATTACTATAATATTTCTGAGAGAATAATTCTCCCAAACAAGACATGTTTACAGGTTGTAACAGGATACTTACTTACTTATTATTATGTCCAAGTTTACGCTATTACAAAATAATATTTCATAGGGTTCAATTATTATACGAGTCCGTGATTATTTCATTTTACCATTTCGTTTTATTAATAGGTATCTAATACTCATTCAGTATGTAAATAATTACCGCTCAATTCCGTTTCTTTTTTTTTCTTTTTTTTCTTTTTTTTAGCTTTTATCAATTTGATTGCCCACTCAGATTCGTTCTACGGGTTAAGAGATTTCATTTTCGAACAGTTTCAGAATAATTTCGGAAAATTACTTGATTAAATAAAAACATAGAAACCTTTGCTTATTACACTTACCATAATATGATTTGTAGACTGCTTACTGCAAACAACGCACAGTTTCATTAGCTACTATATATATATATATATATATATATATATATATATATATATATATATATATATATATATATATATATATGTGTGTGTGTGTGTATATATATATATGTATGTATATATATATATTTGTATGTACGTATGCACGCGACTAAAATCGGGTTAAAAAAAACAGCACGGTAACATGCACCACTTTATTTTACATACTTCTTTTCCGAAGGACTGTTTGAGTACATTGGTTTTAATTTAAAATGTGTAATTATTTCTAAAAAAAAAAAAAAAATACTAAAAAATTATGAGTAATGTAGGTAGAAAAGTAACTTTTATTAGTCATAGTAACATTTATTTATTTTATTTATTGTATTTTTTATACTTTTGTTCGTTTTCTGGCTTCTTTGCAATATATCAATTCAAATAAGACAAACCAAGTAATAATCTGATAAAATACTACTTTTTTAAAAGTACACGTGAATTCATTCATAATTGTGAAATTATTCAAAACTGAAGAAATAACGCACAAACGCAACTGAATTTTTTTTTAATAATTACACAACACTTTCAATTAAATCAATGTATTCAAACGGTCCTTCAAGTTTTACGATATCTTTTTGTTTATTAAATTGTTAGGTGAAAGTACAGAATAGTTACAATACACCCGCCTGCCCGGTAACCTAAGTGCATAAGTACTAATAAAGTGATTGTTAATATCGTATTCAGCTAAATCCATAACAAGCGATACTTTGAATGACGCTACAGCGTAATCACGTGATTAAAATTTTAGCAGACGAAAAATTGGGAAACAAAAGAGTCAAGAGTTCCGAATAGTTTCTTCTCTTTGTAGCCCTTCTGCCGAAATATCTGTTTTCATCCGCTCTTTTATTTTTGCTGCGGGGGTATCCACGTTGTCCATGATGAAAATGATTAGTATACAGGCGTGTTTCAAACGGAACTTCATGTAAACCCAGGCAACGCTGGGTACCCATGCTAGTAATAGTATATACGTATACATATATAATCTAAATATAGTATATTAGTATATATATATATATATATATATATATATATATATATATATATATATATAGGTTCCTAAAAATAGGAGAAATATAACGTATGTAAGAGAGTTAAATCTCTTTGTCTCAAATGCAATTACCATAAACATGGACATATTTTTTATCACTAACGATAACAACTAATAGCATAAATATTTAAAGGCGATAAAAAACATCACGTATTCAGGACCTTCGTAACTAAGTGGTTAACCGCCTGACTGCTGTCCTTTTTGTCTCCGTTTCGAATCTTGCCTTAATAAGCCATACTGATATGCTGCAGTAACGGCGAAACATGTCTTCATATATATATATATATATATATATATATATATATATATATATATATATATATATATATATATATATATATGAATGACTCTAACACATTATAATGAATACCTTTTGAAAATGTATTGCGACCCAATCAGCTACTATGGTAAGAGATTACCACAGATTAAGGAGAGCTGAATAAACGCTATAGTTGAAAATTGTCCCAAAAGAGGGACAGCGAAAGATGAATTAGAGCCTTTTCATTTTATTGGCAGGTCCAGGATGATACCAGCTAGAAAGAGAGATAGCGTGGTCGCCGATGTGAAATACATTTTTCTTTGTAACGAAAAAAAAAAACAAAACAAAAAAACAAACAAACAAGCAAAAAAAAAAAAACAAAGTAAAAAATATGAAACAATATTACTGCAAAAAGGATTACTTGGAGATCATTAGCCGATTGTTTGGGTTAAAAATTTGACCTGGGGGTCAAGAACTGAAGCCGCCGGATACATGAAAAAATTGTCGCTGAGAACCTTGTTCTGTGGAAAGTTACCTGATTAAGATATCTGGGGAGGTGACTGATTATCTAATCAGAACGAACCAAGGTGTAGTCGATTGGACAATGATTGGTTGTATGGAAAATCCATGTCTGCTTCGACCCACACCGCTCCTTCATACATAAGGCTCTGCAGAGCAAGGAAAATAAGTTTTGAGGTCTGTTTTAACCCAGAGGGAGACTGTCCGCCGCTTAATTTCATGCGAAAACTACAACCAGACTCAGCGTCGATTATTATTATTATTATTATTATTATTAGTAGTAGTAGTAGTAGTATTTGCAATTGAACTTAAGGAAAAACAATCAAGTTGAATGATCTTTTTCAGCAGAAGAAAGAAGAGAGAAAAGATCATCAACTGATGCTTCCAGCGTCACATCAAACCTGTCTTTGTGTATGCGACTGAACTGCGTCACAAAACCTTGGTGGATGTTCGAGCCGAACCACCTAGGACTATACTTGTAACTGTGTGGACACTACGGTCTTTTTCATGTTTCATCTTAATCGAGGGAGGTCGGGTCTTCACACTACACTATAGTATACTTTCTATTTTACAAGCAGTCCTATTTTTTCAAGAGGAGAACAGTAGTCTAAATAATTCAAATATATCAGTTTATTATTGGAATCATTTGAGATGAGTAATATATACGAGTAATTGTACGGACCCGACTATAGAAGAGAAGATTAGAAGATAGCGGTTTCGATCCTACCCAAAGCCAAAGTTGAGTTGGCCGAAACGTCGTGAAACAGCAACTATCAAGATGAGGATAACAATCCGCAAATAAATAAATAAATAAATAATTCAAATATGTTTCTTTAATTAAAAGAAAATATACATATTTTCTCATCAGTATATCTGTTAGGTATTCATATACTTTTATATATAACGGATATTATAATACTTGCACTTCTCTCTTCAGTATTCGAAACTGTGTCCACAAAAGAACATACCTCGTATCCGTTGTTAATAAATATGCTCATTTAGTTTCGTATCTGATAGTAGGACTACATTTTTACCTTGATGCATATTAAATAATTTAACAATTATTTGCGTTGTAATTTTAAATAAACACAAAGCTTAATATAATTTTCGTTTTATGTAAAAATTAGGCCTAATTGTCTTTTTATTCTCCTTTCGTTTACTTTCCTCTTCCAACGAAAGAAGTGGTATGAATGAAAAAAAAATCATCTACCGTGTTTCTATTTACTTGGCTCCTTACAAGGACAAAGTTAGGTATAAGATCGGATTTTCATGTGAGGAAAATACAGCTCCCCCAAAAGGTACATTTTAATTGGAACAAAAATGCAATATTGCTTCAATATTTCTCTTTCACTGAGTGAGGACAGAAAAAGTGAAGTGCAGTATCAGGACAGATACTACACTTTGTTTCTGTTGATCACAGAATGTTAGCTTACCTTAGGGATGATCTCGGCGTTGTTCCTCGATTTTGTTGGTTACCTCCACCACGCCCGTCTCGTCCGCCGCCACCCGCCGATCCACGACACCGGTAGTTGCGTCTTCGTGTCGAACTGCTCTCCCAGCAATAAATAGAATGCGGGAGGCTCACTTTGCCGATTGTCACTAGATTCCAGTCCCTAAAGCAAATAAATTAAAACGTCGGAAGTTTGGAAAAAGTGCGCAAAAATAAAGAAAACTTTGAGTAAAAACACGAAAATTCATGGAGATGAAAACAACGAAAACAGAAGAAAAAAAAAGGGGGGAAAATCAGAAAAAGAAAATGAAAACGAAAAAAAAAAGAAAAGAAAAAGAAATAGAAGTTGATGAAAACAATTCGAAACGATAAAGTGATGAATCACATCTCATCAGCAGCCAAATTTCGTGCATTCGAAGACCATATTAAATCCAACAAATTTAACAGTTCTTGTATATATGAAACTTTTTAGTTGTAATCAAAATCACTTTTTAAGCTATTTCAAGACAGACAAAAATGAGCCAAGTAGGTAGGAAGGTAACTTTTATTGACTATGGTACCATCTATTTGTTGTACACCCCCCCTTTTTTGGATTCGTTGGCTATTCTGGAAAATGCCCTAAACATAAAACATGCACGCATAGGGCCGATGCTAGCCTGGCCCAAATTAGAAACATGATGGTAAGGCTCTTACTAAGAAAGAACCACTTTGATGTTACTAAAGGAGCCGAACTCAGCACAGGTAACAGACCTGGTATGTCCGTACATACTTTAGGAGATATATAAAACAATACAGGTTTAAATGGGGGGGGTATACAGAGATAATGCATTATTTTAAATTAATTCAAGCGACCGAAAAAAACTAGAAAGAAAATTAAATATAATAAGTTAGAAATAACACTAGACTGCAAATGTAAAATAGTGAATTCTTTTTAAATATAACTCTAAATCTTAACGATAATACTTATTTTTATTGTCTTGATTTTGTGAAAATCTATCTATATATATATAAAAGCGAAAATATGTGTGTATGTATGTATGTGTATGTTTGTATGTCCGCCAAAAACTTTTGACAGAGGCGACGGATTTTCACCAGATAGGGATCATTTTCACCAGATAGGTATCATTTTCAAGCTCGAACCTTCGGCCGAAAAATATCGAAATATTGGCCCAAGACATTAATTCCTTCACCCTAAACTGACTATTTTTGTACAGGAGGGGGTAGCAAAACAAAAACAAAAACAAAAAAAAAACCCGTTCCATCATGATAAGATAGCTTCTACACATGCACAAATGACGTCGGAACTTGAATTATTTTAAATATTACAAAAACCGACCCAAATTTTGTCAACATCCTCTTAGCTCAGTCGGTTAGAGCAGCATCATATTCTAAAGGTTGTAAGTTCAAATCGTAATGTGAGATGTCTTTTCTTTTTTTTTCGATTTTTAAAATTTTAATATTGAAACAGGGTTATTTATGCCATTTTTTCACGTTCGCTGTTTTTTGTTTTGATTTTTCAAATTTTTTTAAAGAAGTTTTAACGTTCGTTTTTCTGTTTTTTCCCCATCACATTCGCGTTTTCTTTTTTTCTTTTTGTTTTTTCCGATTTTAAGAAATTTGAACATCGTTCGTTTGCATTACGTTCGTTTTTTTTGTTTTTGTTTTTTCGATTTTTAATATCATTAAATCATTTCTCTCTGATAGGTTCATAAGAGTAGTGGTTGATGGGCAGAAATCAGAGGCCCACAGTATTAATGCTGGAGTCCCCCAGAGGTCCATCCTGGGCACAATTCTCTTCCTGATCTACATCAATGATCTCCAAAAACACATACTTAAATCATTCGTTGACATCTATGCTGATGACACGGCCATCTATGGCAACACATCAAAGGCCGTACATGACAAAATTCTCTCTAATTCTCTCTCCTCTGATCTTGAGCGCGCGGTACAATGGGGGAAGAGGTGGCTGGTCACTTTTAATGCATCCAAAACCAAACTTCTATCTTTACATCATCAACGCTCTGATCCCCATCTGGCATCAATTGAAATGGATGGCTCTCGTCTTGGGGAGGCTACATGTTTTGACAAGCTTCTGGGTTTGACCTTTACTCCTGATCTGAAATGGAACACGTACATCAAATCTGTTGCCAGGGACGCTGGTAAAATGGTGGGATCCTTCTGCCGCTCCAGAAGATATCTCACTACTAATGCAATTCTCTATCTGTATAAAAGCCAAGTACGTCCAAGGTTGGAGTACTGCTGCCACATCTGGGCAGGAGCTGCTAAAAAGAGCCTATCCTGCTTTGACAGAGTACAAAATAGACTTCGTGGTTTAGTGGGGGATGTCCTTTTCTCTTCGCTGCAACCTCTTTCCCACAGAAGAGACGTTGTGAGCCTGTCTTTGTTTCATCGTTATTTCCATGGCAGGTGCTCGTCTGAGCTCCAATCCCTCGTCCCCCCCCGCCAATCTTTCACGAGAAACACCAGTCTGGCTGAAACTACTGTCAGTAATTTTCCCCACTCTTTATCTGTGCCTAAATCCAAACGTAGATTCCATGAGCAAAGCTTCTTTCTTAGAATTGCACGCAAGTGGAACTCTCTGTCGCTTGCCTGTTTCCCACCTAACTACAACTTGGACGTCTTCAAGTCCAACATAAACAAACTCCTGACAAACCGCCCCCTTAAGTAAGGCACTCCATCAAAACCCCCAATACTAATGATTACTACAATACTATCTCATTGATTACTGTACACGCAATAACCCTTATTCCTGAGTGGCCTTCGGGCCTTGATAAATGGTGACCCCCATGTAAAAAAAAAGCAGTTTTAACATTGTTTTTTTTTAATAATATTTAAGCAGAGTTATTACTTCGCTTATTCTTTTGTTTTTATTTACCCCCACCCCGCCCGAGCACACACACCTCTAAACACCCGGGCAACGCTGCGTACCCCCGCTAGTATTATATAAATGCTCAATTATAAAACCTGATAATCATAAAGCTTAATAATTGACTCAATTAATTTTTACTTAAATTTTTAGTGGTATATGAACATTACCGAATTTTAATTTATTTTAATATATTAAAATTTTTAGTTAAAATATTAATAACACACACACACACACACCCATATATATATATATATAAAGTTTACAAGGGTTTTTGATATAGATGTACATAAGAATACTTTGATAAGTATGTTTCAACTTAAATAGGGATGGTATAAATAAAATTGTGGGGGTCTGCGTTCGCGCCTGTACTCCATGGAAATAGGCACAAACTTTAACAAAGACTTTTCATATCTATTTGCGTAAGTATACTTTGATAATTATGTTTCAGTTTGAAGAAATATGGTATAATAAAATTATTGGGTGTTCGTTCGCGCCTAACCTCCATAGAATGTAAATATGTCACAAAGTTTAACAAGGTTTTTTAAAAGGCGTCAGGATCCACAATAACACCTTAACTTTAATCTTAATTCACGTTTGCTTTTATTTATTTATTTTTAGTTGAATCATATTGTGTCGAATAAATTCACCTCATAAATTCATGTTCTTATTAAACTGAAAGCCCCCAAAAGTTGGAACTTTAGACAATTCTCGACACAAATTTTGCATAACTCTGTTTTTTTCCTTTTCCACTTGTACGTGGCACTCTTTCGAAAATAAATAAATAGATAAATGATAAAAAATAAGAACGTTACTTGTTATCGTGTTAAAAGAAGGAAAAAATCCTGCTCACGTGATTACATGTCTTTTTAAAAACATTCACATACCCTTTTTATTTTTATTTATATATCTGTTTAAGCGTTTTTTTTGTCAGTGTAATAGAAGGAATCAGACGGCGCAATACTAGACCGTTCAATACTGTAAAACTGAAACGAAGCTGTTCTGCTTGAAAAGGGCGCCATTTTCTTCTTATTCATATTTATATCGATTATTTTCTTTAAAAAACTAAAGTAATTACGTGTTTACTTTTTTAATATCACATTTTGCTGTTTCGGATTATTTTACTAAAGTAAGTAAAGCTTCATTATTTTTCAAAACTGTTTTTGCTGCTTTGTTTTTCGATATTTCGTCGGTATTATTTAGTAAGAGTGTTTAGCAGAAAAGCCAACAAACGACTACCCGAAAAAAATAAATATGCAATAAATAAATGTTATCATAGTCAATAAAAGTTCAGTTCATGCTTTTTTTTTGTTTTGAAATAGTTTTTAATGCTCTTTACTTGAAATAATTTCAGCGAACCGAAATTAAAACGAAATTTGAAGCGATAACTACTTAAATGAATTTTTATATAAACTACACATGCCATAATCGATTATTCCTCAAGCACAAAATAACGGAAAACATTCAAATATGTTTATAAATATTCCTTACGTTGACGGAACTCTCTTAAATTGTTAACACAGAATGCTCAGGTGCCCCTCCTTCAAATTGAAAACGGGGCTCTCCATTTCAAAGTCGCTGCCATTTTGATTTTTTTAAAACCAGTTCGTGAATTAAAAAAAAGGATTTTTACAAACTACTGAAAATACAAACCAATGAACTTTCTACCATAACAGTAACTTTTATTGACTATGGTAACATTTATTTCTTGTATATTTATATTATTATATATACAACATTTTCTCTTTGTAAGGAAACATCATTTTGTTGGTCACTCTTGGCTACGAATGGAAACAAAGTTGATATAACAAAATATATTTTCGCGAAAATTATCTTTACTTTCATCAAAATTTGCTTAGGGTAACCTATCATACTTTCATCAATCACAGTCCATTTTCTGTAGGCTGTTTTTGAACGCAGTCAACGATGGGTACTTCTGCTAGTATATATGCATCTATTCGATTCTGATAGTATTACCGATTCTATACTAAATTCCTGATTCCGATACAATTTTAATGATTTCTATTCTTTATAAATCTTTCTCTCTTTCTTTCTCTCTCTCTCTCTCTCTCTCTCTCTCTCTATATATATATATATATATATATATATATATATATATATATATAGAGAGAGAGAGAGAGAGAATATATATATATAAATATAAAAGAAGATGAGTATAACATTGGCACTGTCGGTTTCAAATCCAAACAAAGGGTACTTATAAGTGGCCTTTAGCAGACTCTTTTTAGCCCATGTTTTGGTCTGTCTCTCTGAATAGAGGCGTTGTGTGTCCGTGTCGTGATATTTCGATTATTTATTTATTTTCCTAGTCTGGGATTTCCACCCGCAAATATTACGGATAATTGTTGCATGCGAAATTCTAAAGCCGTTTTATTTTCTCTTGATCTATGAATTTAAGTTGCGGTTATGATGATTGCCGATCGTCTTCTCTTTATTTATGGCGACGAAGAATTAAAAATTAAGACGTAAAAAATGTGAAAATTAAATTCGAGAAAAAAAAAAAAAACCCAAGTGCCGAAAAAGGTGAAAGTAAAAACAAAAACAAAAACAAACAAACAAACAAAACAAAACAAACATAAAAACAAAACAAAACAAAAACAAGCACATCTAGTATTGAGAATTTTTTATACACCGACGATAAATTACAAAAAAAAAACTCAAACTATGCTGTTATAAATAAACGAAAACCAAGTAAGACTTTTTCTTTTTAGTTTTTAAGAATAATCAGTGTTCGTTAAGATACAGTCGACAAATCAACTAAAAAAATATATCGCTTTAAGCAAAAACAATATTAATACTTAATTGTCATGTCGAAAATAGTAATACATAGAAGTACGTAATATTGTTAGACGACATAATAAAACAATCGATCTGTTGACTATATCTTAACAAGCACCAAATAATCATATGCTAGAAAGGTGTTTAAGGAAATAATGTTTCTATTTTCTTAAAGACCTTTTCTTTCTGGGGTTAGAATTAAAAAATTAAAATATTAATATCATCAAATCGAAAATATATTAAAATAAAATATTATTAACTCAAATAAAATCTATATAAATAAAACAGTAGATATATTCGCGTGTGTATCTGTCTATGTGTAAATATTTAACCGATAAACTTCTAAACTGCTGGTTATATGACATTGGAATTAACAGGAAATAATAATCATACTCCAAGGATGCTTTATAATGAGTGAAATGGATGAATAACACGTACAGACATTTATCGTCAAGTTGAAACGCAAACTGTTCATTTCAACTTGCCGACATATTTTTACTTTTTTCTGCGCTTGCCCAAATTCAATTCATTTCTTCAAGTCGTGTAATATTAAAGCTTTCTTATCTTAAATCTGTTTCTGGATAGCTACATCGGTAGGATACGCGATCATCGCGCTAAATGTTTTGGTTTCTATTCTAGCTGATGGCATCCAGGACATTTTTTAAAAACTTTTAAATTATTACTATATATTAGGTACAATATAATATTCAATGGACTCTGTAATAATAAATACGAAATCTGCATGAATTAAAATATATTGAGGCGTATTTTACGACCTGCGAAGGTGGGGCGTTCCCCTTGCCCACGCTAGATATGAATAAATGAATGAAATATGTAAAGTAAAAAATATGTAAAAATATAAAATATTACAAACTAGCAGGACCTGTTGACCAGCGTTGCCTGGTGGAAGCATACCCCCCCGCGTAAAAAGTAAAGTATGATTGTTGTTGGTGCCCCCACCCCAACCTGCCCACGCCAAGAACAGTTTTCAGAATAGAACCCCAACCTCCTCATGGTAAGAACGATTGTCGGAATAGACACTCCCAACCTCCGCAAGTGAATTACGGTGCAGAATGCAGGTATTTATATCTTGAAAATACCAGTTTGCGCCAAATATAAATGACTTTGCCTTAATGAGTATACTTCTAAATCTCGTCATACCCAAGGAACTTTTGGAGTTAGATGTAATGTAAAAATTACCCCTGTCCCGCAAAAAAAAGTTGTAGAAGCTGAAAAGTGAAAACAAAACAAAAAAACAAAAACAAAACAAAACAAAAAAAACAGAAAACAAAAAATAGACCCTCTTCCAAAAAAAATAGGTTCCTGTAAACTTAACTATGCATGCATTAACACCCCCCATCCCAAAAAGAATGCTGGGCTGGGAATTGCCCCCCTTCTAAAGTAAATAACGTAAAAATGTTGTTCTTTCACGTTCTTCCTTGGTAGTGGTCAATGTTTATTACTTTCAAAGTATATAAGGAAACACACTTAATCATTGTTGCGCACGCATGCGTGCGCAACAATTATTAACGCGAGAGAGAGAGAGAGAGAGAGAGAGAGAGAGAGAGAGAGAAGAATAGTACGTTTTGTTTGTTTTTGTGTTCTACCAGCTAGCGAAACTCAACCGCCCCACCCTCACAAACAAAAAAGTAAAAAACCAAAACAAAACAAAACAGAAGTTATGGTTTAATATGGAAATAAATGAACTTGGAAAGCGATTTGTGATTGTATTTAGTGTAAAATAACCATAACTTGAAAAAATAATAGCGCCGAAAGGAATAATTCGTTAGTTTATTATGGTGTATGGTGTAACAATTTGGCGTAACGTTTGTTTTGCAGACGCCATGTTGTGTATAATCCGTAAGCGTTCGTTTTTGTTGAAGGTTTAAAATCTGGAATAAGAGAATTACAGCTGGCATCCAAGGAGAAAGGATGGAATTTGCGAAGGGAGAAATTATTATTTTGTGAATCTGCGAATCGGAAGTAAACGTTATTTATAAAAGTTTATGAGTCAGTTAGTAAGAGTGACGGGGCAATACAAGTCTACTGTGTGTAATTTTATGCGGCGTAGAGTGGGGGCGGTTAGAGCAGTTATTAATTAGAGAGAAAAATAGGGACTACTTCCTCTAATGGTATTAGAGATGGTGATGATTTCTCTGCTAGGATGAATTGTAGGAATTTATAATACGACCTAAATCTCTCTATAATGGAATTGTAAAGTTACATAATGTAGTGGATAATAGTCTAGACATAATAAATTTGCATGTGGCATCTGTTGTTGCAAACCTACGGAAATTTGGTCCATAGAGAAATTTCTGCAATCAAAATATTATATACAGAATACTAAATTAAAAAAAAAACTAAAAAAAAAACTATTGTTTTAAGTAAAAAGACATGCAAAGTAAGATAAAAGTGTCCATGTTAACTGAATATGACGTAGGAGATTTAATGAAAAAAAAAAAAAAGCAAACAAATTGGGTGAATAAATTGAGATCAAAATTACGCAGCACTTTTGGTTAACCTCTTTAACCTAAAAGTATTTTTTAAATCTCAAAGAAATATCCCCAAGGAACATTGTTCTTAAAATCAACTTTAAAAATTGTTGATTAATTTTTTTTCTTCAAAGTAAAACAAATACAGAAAAAGCCGATATAGTCACATGACTGCACGGACTGTTGTTTTAATTCTCTTTTATATTTGAACAGATTAGAATCTTTCTTTCTGCATGTATTGTTTTTTATATTTATATATTATTTATGTTTTTATCTTTTGCATGGTGAAATGGCAAAGCTATTCCTATTTGTCCTATTAGTCATCCTCCAAGTATTATTAAGGGTGTCTGGCTTCTGTAAATGTATCATTTGAAATGTTTACTTCTATAATTCTGGCAATCTTTGCTGGGATCATTAATAAAGTATTATAGCAGAAGGAGCAGATATACTCGCGGCTTATGATTTTGAATATGTTTTATTTTGCAACATCATTGCTGAGTGGTTGTAGCAGTCAACTTCCTTTCTAGTTTGCCCAATCAGACGCCATCTCTCTGACGAGCTGAACACGTAACGAAGTGCGCAAAGGTTAAACCACATCAAAACTCCCTGTTTTTCTTCCTGGATCTTGGACTGACAACAACTTGACGTGGCACGGGCTAATCCCCAACTATTCTTTTGAGACACACAGAGCCCACCACGACCTTCGGGCCCGGGGTTCAACTAAGTCGTAATCCAGCATGGCTACTACCGCTGCCGGACTTCAATACGGCACATAAATGAACTCTTATCTTTCTATAGCGCCGAATCTATTCTTTAATGTACGTTCATACATATTGACACTTTTCACGACTAACTTTTTCTTACAACCAATAGATAACCAATAAAGTTGTTATTAAACGTTGTCTTCATTTCTACACTATGTGTCATTTCTCTGCATTGCATAGAAAGTAAATGTTCGATTTTGGGAAGTATAATGACCTTATCTCGTCCACCCGTATTTTAATTACTATAGCCTGCTCACTAGTGCAATGTTTGCCTAATGTGTTTCTATATGTGTAGACTCTCTGATTGAAAGTACCTATGTATGTTTCAGATTTGCTCCTCAGTTAATTTGTGATAATCGTCTCATATAACAAACATTCCACTTTACAGTTTCCATTTATGGGTAAAAAAGTACGATTTGATTTGGTAATCGTAAGTAGGACGACCTCTGATGTGTTTGCGGTATTATGGTGAATGAGAACTCTAGCTAGGATTAGCATAGACCAATCAAAGACACAGCGATGAAGATGACCATAGGCACCCATCTCCATTTTTTTGATTGCCCTTGTATCTAAGTTTTGTTTTGTAAATTTTCTTTAGCAAAATAAAAATATATAATTTTATGAAATAGATTATCTTTGGATTTACAAGAACAGCTCACATTTTTTTTTGTGTTCGGTTTTGTAAAGGTATTATTCTTCATAGATAGGGTGATGAAGTAGCTTATTTTAATGGCGTTTGTACTGAACAATTTGTGTATTTTCTGTTGTGAGGGAGCATTTTTATTTTGTAGTTTTAAGAAAAATGTGGCCTACTCGTATCTTAGTGTTTAGAGAAATTATGTTGGTGCAAAAACAATATCGTTTTCTCACATATGTTACTTTTATATATGATATCTAAATTAATTCATTGATATAAATATATATATATATATATATATATATATATATATATATATATATATATATATATATATATAGCCACGTTATATATCATTTTGAAGCGCGTTTTTCGCTCTATCGAATCGTATTATTCGTTATTGTTCTCAATCTCTTCATTCAATTTTTTTGCAGACTTTTTGACAGCATGGACAAAATTCAAATCCGCACGATTTTCTTGTTCCAGTTCGAACTAGGCCGAAAAGCTGGGGAGACAGCTCGTGGTATCAATAATACATTTGGCCCAGGAAACACTAACAAACCTGTGGCACAACGGTGGTTAAAGAAATTTCGCAATGGCGACGAGAGCCTCGAAGATAAAAACGGTCGATATGATAACGGTTGATAATGAACGTTTTAACCCTTAATTGAAGGCGATCCTCACAAAAGTACACAAGGTCGACAACTCAACAGTCGTTCGCCATTTAAAGCAAATAGGAAAGTACAAAAAGTTGGATAAATGGGTGCCGCATGAATTGACCGATAATAAAAAAAATCGTCGTTTTGAGGTGTCTTCTACGCCCCTTCTGCGCAACAAAAACGTCAGTCTCATCTATCACAGCTTCTTGAATCCAGGTGAAACAATCACGGCGGAGAAGTACTGCCAACAATATGATGAAATGCACCAGAAACTCCAACGTATGTGTCCGAGATTGATCAATATGAAGGGACCAATTTTCCTCCATGACAACGCTCGCCTGCATATTGCTCAACTGACCCTGCAGAAGCTGAACGAATTGGGCTCTGAGACTCTGCCTCATCCGCCATATTCGCTGGAACTCCGTCCACCAATTATCACTTTTTCAAGCATCTCGACAACTTCCTGCGCGAAAAATGTTTTAAAAGCCGAGATGATGCCACATCGGCCTTCAATGACTTCATCGCTTCCAGAACTCCGTATTTCTATGCTAATGGGATAAATAAACTTGTTTCTCGTTTGCAAAAATGTGCCGATTCTAATGGTTATTATTTCGATTAATAAAGTTTATTATGAAAGGAGTTATGATCTTTTGAAGTTGAACGTAAAAAAAACGACATTATTTTTGCACCAACCTAACATCATGACCTCTGTTCAGTCTCGAGAGACAATGAGTATCCACCGTAAGGATAGCAGCGCGTATAATTGTAAATTAAGCGTTGCACACCTCTCCTGAACCAGCACTGTTTGATTCTAATAACAAGAAGAGAATCGTTTCAAAAGTAAACCTCCTATTTTTTTAAACTCCAAAAGTTGTAGAGCTACGGAGACGGGTGCGGTACCATTAAAATGAGCAAGCTTTTGTGTTTCAGAATTTATTTTTCTACATAGTTACTATCATTCTCAATGCATTTTTGCCAACGATGAACGATAGCTATGCACGAGCGTCCGGAGAACACTTTGTCATATGAAGGTCGTTCTAAAAGTAAAGCGTCCTATTTTTTTTTCAACGCAAAACGTTGAAGAGCTACGAAGACAGGAGTGGTGCCATTAAAACGAACAGCCTTTTGTGCTCCACAGTCACCACAATTCTCTGTTCACTTTTTCCAGGAATTAAATGACGCATCTCTGCTTCTGATGCACATTCATGACAGAAGTTGCTTTCTTAGAGTATCACACTGTCAATATCTGAAGCAAAGAGATGAAAGTCAAGCAATAAATTGATAAGTCCAGCCATCATAACAATGCAATTGGCAATCCCTTATGATCAATTCGAACGGAATAAAATGAATAAGAGCCACTACTCTTTGAAAGTCACTAGTATATATATGTATATATATATATATATATATATATATATATATATATATATATATATATATATATAGAGAGAGAGAGAGAGAGAGAGAGATAGATATATATAGATAGATATATACAGATAGATATATACAGATAGATATATATAATATATGTATATATATATATATATATATATATATATATATATATATATATATATATATATAGGTAGATAGATAGATAGATAGATAAAGAGAGAGAGAGAGAGAGAGAGAGAGAGAGAGAGAGTGAGTAAGATGATTGATAATTTATAATTAAAATTAAAAATCGGTTTCATAAGGAAGAACAAACAAAATCAATAAATTTATTGATTTTGTTTGAAAACCGATTTTTAATTTACAACTTTAATTATAAATTTATTGATTTTTCAATTTAAATTATGAATCTATTGATTTTTGTTTGAAACCGATTTTTAATTTTCAATTTTAATTATAAATTATCAATCATCTTACTCAATATTAAAATAGCTCAAGGATATATATGCCTATCGAGCTTATTATATATCTACATTACAATGAGCACTGTTTTCTTTTATTTTAATTGTATTAATGAATTTACTAATACATTAAACTAAACTCTGCTCTCTAGACTGTTGTTCTAATCCCCTTAATATATATATATATATATATATATATATATATATATATATATATATATATATATATATATATATATATAGGCTTCCTTCAGTCTTGACAGACTATGGATACCCACTGTAAGGGTGCCTGCGCGTGAAATTTGTGTGGCAAGAGTTGCGCAATCTCCAACCACGCCTCTCCTGAGTCAACATTGTTGCATACCAGTGGCAAGTTGAGGTACAAGACGACTGGAAACAATGCCGAGATAAGCGGAGAGCACATACAGCGCCTAGACTTCCCAAATGGTCACCCATCTGGTATTAGCCATATATATATATATATATATATATATATATATATATATATATGTATATATGTATATATATATATATATATATATATATATATATATATATATATATATATATATATATTATGAACTCAGCTAATGAATCCGTTTTGGTTTATGAACAAACATTCCTTGTTTTTGCTACCCATGTAAATTTTCAGTTTAAATATCTATAAAATATGTTAGTTATTAATTTGTCATTTTCTATATAATCTTAACCCACTTTTCTAAAAGTTCTCTCGTATTATAAAATAGAAGAGGTACTGTAGACAAGGAAGACTACATATTACTGGGTTTAAAGACTTTGTATAAGAAGAGTTGGGGTTGTATTACTGTACACACACATAGATTCGAAAAAGTTGTAAAAAAACAAAAAACAAATATATAACAAATAAATGCTACCAAACGCAAGATAAGTTACTTTGCTACCTAACTGGATATTTTTTAGTGTTTTTATTTAATGTTACATGTTTATTCAGCTCGAAAAACATACAATGTTTATCGATGTGTTGGAAAATTTAAAATGGCGCCGGACTCTCTATTGAACACGGTAAGTGTCAGAAAATGAGTTAAAAATGAAAGACTATACAAAGTACTGTTAAAAAACTCACCTTATGTCACGGTAACGTATATTGAGCGAGTTTCTAACAGTGTTTTGTATAGCTATTTTTTAAAACTCATTTTCCTAAACTTACCGTATTCAACAGAGTCCGGCGCCATTTTAAATTTTCCAATAAATCGGTAAACACTGTATGTTTTTCGAGCGGAATTAACAAGTTACATAAAATAAAAACACTAAAAAATTATCCAGTTAGGTAGAAAAATAACTTATCATTTAATTGTTATATATTTACTGTTTGACAACTTTTTCGAATCTATGTGTATAATAATACAAACCCGAAGAGTTATATATTCTCTTAAATATTGTAAGAACGAGGGTTCAGTTAATGTCATTACTACATTCTTCCCCCAAATTATTGAGTTTTAGTTACTATAATTTTGTTTTCTTTCTTTCCTAATTTTAACAAGTGCTGACTGTCCCCTCCCCCACTCCGAGAACACCCAATCCCTCCTTCAGCTACGCCATTGATCAGAGGTCATAGGTTCAGCCTTCCAAAACAAGACAACACAAATTTAATAGAGTGTGTCGGCTGTGATGAAAGAGTAGTGTGGCCCCGTGGGGGACATCTGGCCGGAAATCCACATCATAGGTTAACTATCCAGTATTTTCATACTTAGGGGGCCAAGCGGGGGGTTACGAAGCTGATGCCACAGACACTCCTTCCTATACCTCGAACATCTGTTCATTGCTAGAGCAACGGAACAGTCAACCGAAAGGAGATGTGATTATTCTGTCTTTATCAAAGATGTGAAAAATTAGTTCAAGATATTCTTGGTATCCGAGAGGTTAAAGGGAACCGGAATTCTAGTTGAAAATACACCTTTTTTTTGTTTTAGTTTTGGTCAAGTTTGTGTATTTATATGACATGAAAATTCATTTGGGATTTACTTAATGCGAAGCACAATATATATTGTATATAATCCTTTGATAAGTTAAGCCTATCTGTGTTACATCGCATACGACAGTCGTTACAAAAGTAAAGCCTCCTATTTTTTTTTTAGCTCAAAAAGCAGAAAAGCTCCCAAAACGAAGTGGTAATATTAGAACGAACAATCTTTTGGGCTTCAGAATTTATTTTTTCTACTTAATCATCACCGTTCTTAATGCATTTTTGCCAGGAATTCAATGTCGCATCTCTGCTTCTAACGGACATCCATGTGTCTCACACCGTCAATATCTGCCACAGAGAGATGAAACTTCCAGGTAATGAATTCATAGGTTCAGTCATCATAACAATGCAAACTGCAATCCTCTCTCATCTATTAGGGCGGAATAAAAATAGGAGCCATTACTTTTGGAACGCCCTCTTGTAATATTTTTCGAGTTGTTTTTTTTTTAGCAAACACCCATAATACTACTACTACTACTACTACTAATAATTTGTAAATAATTTCTTGGTAAGTTTAGTCTGTCTGTGTTACAGAGTATAAACATTTTGAAGTTCTTTTAATGCCCCCCCTTCATCTTGTAACAATAATTTATAAATAATCCGCCGTGTTTATGTGTGGAAATCCAACTCCAAACATGGGTACTCTAAATTTGGATATAAATAAAAAAAAAAGCCTCAGTCACAAAGGATATCTGTCTCACCGAGCAATGACAGACATTACCAAGTGTTGTATCAGAACTGATATTACGATTTGCTTTCAGCGAAAACATAAAGAAAGTCAAAATTCAAAGAAAGACACTAGTGCGTACGTGCGTGTGTTAGACAGGAAGTCTTTCTTTAATGAAATAAAAGTCATCTAATCCCCACCCCATCCCCATCTCTCTCCTTTCGCTTGAAATATTAACTTTCAGGGCAAAATTAACATTTTTCAGTTTTCATAGACAAATCTAAAAAGAAAGGCAAAACAAGATGGAGAGAGGAAGATAGAAAAAGCAGGAAAAACGAAAAAAAGAGAAAGCGAAAAAGAAGTAAGGAGAGAGAGAGAGAGAGAGAGAGAGAGAGAGAGAACGGGGAAAGAGAAATAACATTCAGCCAAATAGCGAGAAAAAATAAAGAAATTGGTAGAAATCAGCCTTTTCTGGTTTCAAAGGTAAAAGCTTATTTTGACGAACAAGCGATTTAGGTGGACATCCGGTTTTTCCAGATTAAAAAAAGCGAAATTTCATTAAATAGCTTAAAACGAGCCTGCACACACAATTGTTATATATTATCCAGTAATTTATTAATTACCGCCATCTTGTGGTAGATGGTAGAAGTAACATATATGAACACAATCAGGTTTCAATGAGTTTGGTTGTTTTTTTTACGGCATATCAAACGTTTTCTTTTTAAAATTATTTTATGCCGAATCTAGTAATTTTGACAAAAAAACAAAACAAAACAAAAAACAAAAACCCCCAAAAAACAAAACAAAAAAAAAAACAAAAAAAAAACAAAACAAAAACAAAACAAAAAAAAAAAAACAAAAAAAAAAACGCTTTTATTCTTTAAGCTGCTTATACCTTCAGATATTCATTCATGATGTTTGGTTTGGTTGTTTTGATATCAATCCTTTTTTGAGTTCATTTTGGCAAAAGTTATTATACTCTTTATATATTAAAATATTTAGTCATCGGGTTTGGTTCAGTTATTTTGTAGAAAAGTTGTTTTTAATTTTTCAGAACATGATTGAGTTTTGAAAAGTTAATGAAAAACAAAAAAAAAAAACAAAAAAAAAATAACATCAATGTTTGGTGCATTTAAGTCAGGAAGCTGATATCTTCAGACAGCCTGATCTAGTAGCACGAAGATTTCAATAAGAGCTTGATCAAACAAATATATTGTGTGAAACGTTACTTCAAGATATGCTCGTTCGAAAAAAAAAAAAAAATGAAGGGTACGTTTATGCATCAGTTCAGATGTGAAAAAAAAACCCTAAAAACTTCAAGAGGAACATTCATGCTAGTGGCAAACTTCACCTCAACCAGTTTCTTTGGAATAAGGAACTAAATATAAATTAAAGAGGTTTGCTTTTTTTCTGTTGTTCTTGGCCTTCGGGCTGGGATGAAAGTTTAAATATCTGTTCCGGCAGATACTGCAAGCAAAGACCATATGTGGGGGTAACCCCACATATAAGACCTTGGTCAATGTAGGGGCAACCCTTCATGCAAATTGTCACTATCCAGCTCCCCTACTCCCCGGGGAGTTGGCCTCCATTTCTCCTTCATTCCTCACATTAAAAATCGGCCTTGTGCCTAATTTGCTCAGTGGGGGAGCAAATAAATACCTTGCCTTTTTTCTGTTGTTCTTGGCCTTCGGGCCGGGATCAAAGTGTAGTATCTGTTCCGGCAGATACTGCACTTAAGATAATTTGTACCAGTCAATGGAGGGGAAACCCTCTATACTGGGACAATTATTATTTTTGGTAACCAGAGTGACCCCTTTTAGGGGAGCTGGTTTTTACCTCACATTAAAAACGGCCTTGTGCCTAATTTGCTCAGTGGGGGAGCAAATAAACACCATCTGTTCCGGCAGATACTGAAAGCAAAGACCATTATAAGACCTTGGTCAATGTAGGGGCAACCCTTCATACCAATTGTCACTATCCAGTTTCCCTACTCCCCGGGGAGTTGGTCCCCATTTTCCCTTCACTCCTCACTTTAAAAATCGGCCTTGTGCCTAATTTGCTCGGTGGGGGAGCAAATAAATATCACCTTGTTCTTGGCTTTCGGGCCGGATCAAAGTGTAGTATCTGTTCTGTAGATGCTGCACTTAAGATAATTTGTACCAGTCAATGGAGGGGAAACCCTCTATACTGGGACAATTATTATTTTTGGTAACCAGAGTGCCTCCTTTTTGCCTACTTTTATGGGAGCTGGTTTTTATCCCACATTAAACACGACCTTGTGCCTAATTTGCTTTGGTGGGGAAGCAAATAAATACAATAAATTCTCCAAAATGTCTGTTTCAAATTTCAATAATAATTCCATGTTCGATTTTATTTATTTTCCTTATTTCATTTTTTTGTTCACTTTTTAATTAATATATCTAGCCGTCACACTCATAATATAAAATTAAGTATAGGTTTAATAACAAATTTCTCTAAATTATTAACAAGTTTCCGTCTAAAAATAGTTCTTTTTGATTAAGAATGTCGTCCATTTTGTTTTATGGATCACGCGATTGACTCCTGCTACTATTTAGAGCATAATTTGCATAATTTATGCAAATCATTTGAAGACATCCAGGAAGTGTATAGTTAATCTGATCTTAAACAATGTGCGAAATGCGGAAGCTGCAGACACTGTATCAGTCGTTTATTCTAAAGTTCTAGTTCCAGCAAGATGGAGCAAGCTCTCACACCTCAAAACTGTCCTAATATTGGCTGAAATAGAATCTTTAGAGACTATGTGGTCATTTTCAAGAATGATTTTGAGTGGGAACCTCCAAGCCCAAGTATTAGTTCCTCTCCAGGATTTCTTTCTTTGGGGCTATTTTTAAGACAGCGCTGTGTATGGATATCCAACACCGCCACGGAACTAAATGAGATCATCAGGAAGGAGGTCAGAGTCATACCTCGATCGATTTGTAAGAATGTCATGGAATTCTCATGTGATTAATTCTAGGATGATCAGACCGACAAATGTTGGGTATCTCCAACGGACAAAGTAGTGTATAGTAGTAGTAGTAGTAGTAGTAGTAGTAGTAGTAGTAGTAGTAGTAATAATAATAATAATAATAATAATAAATAAATAGTAGCGGATGTTAATGGAAAAGTTATGGGTTGGAGAGGTTTCTACCAAATAAAAGTTAAACAAACCACGTGACTTCCGAGCGAGACTTCTCTGTTATCGTCTTCTTTATTCATCAGTCTTAGCCGGAAAGACTTGAACGAGAAAGGAAGTGTTTTATAGGTTACCTCCAGGTGAACATATAAGTCTATCTTCTTCTCATTTATTACCCCTTCTCTCTGTCTTTTTCTTTCTCTCTCTCTTTGTGCCCCTCACACACACACACACACACACACACACACACACACACACACACACACACACACACACACACACACACACACACGCGCTGCTGCAAGGAATAGTATTAAAAAACTACTCACACCTGAGAATATCCTGTATCTCTACAAGGCCACCATTCGCCCATGTATGGAGTATTGTTGTCACATCTGGGCTGGTGCACCTACCGGTAGTCTCTCCCTCTTGGATAGGGTAAAAAAAAAAATCTTCAATCTAATAGGTCCCAATTCGTCCACAAGGCTCTAACCTCTGCTCCATCCCCACAATGTTGCATCTCTGTGTCTGTTTTACAAATAATTTATTGGAATGTGCTTTGATGAACTCATTGCACTTGTGCCTCCTCGACAAACCCGCTTAGCAACAAAATCTCACCCCTTCACTCTTGAGGTCTCTAAATGTCAGAACGCTTTCTACTCTGATAGCTTCTTCCCTCGAGCAGCTAGACTTTGAAATTCGCTTCCTGCTACCTGCTTTCCTGACTGTACTGATATGCAGAAGTTCAAATGTAACGTAAACCAAAATCGTGTTAATCTTTCTAAGTCATGGTCCCAATTAGTAGTCCCTTACGTCCAAGTGGCGATATACCTTGTTTGAGGTGAACGTGATTAAAAAAAAAAAAAAAAAATACAAGCACATACGTTATGTGGCTTATGTGCTGCCTTTGAGTAAACCTTTGTTAATAAACTAACAAATGTGGACATGTTGCGCATCAAACTTTATTTCTAGTGAGTATTTTCCGCTCCCATGAAGACGATCAGGGACAAAGGATCGCAGTCACAAGGGGAGGGGTGCCCTGGGTTGGAGTTAATTGTTTGATTACGCTTTTAGAAGAAATTTAAGAAAATGAATCTATATTAGTGTCTAATAATAATGGATAAAATTTAATGCAAATAAGAAATAAGTCGTGCTCATATCATTCCCTTAAAATTCTATAAATACTTACCCCCCCCCCCCGAGATTTTGAGAATATTTATTGCCTAATACCTATTGTAAAGCATTAAAAAATCGTAGGAATCTGAAATTCAACCAAAGACTTCCATCCTCTCCTTTTTTTCCTTTACATAAAACTGAATTAAACCAAATATAGCGACGTCTTAGGCATAGCAGCTGTGTTTCGAAATTCATAATATATTATATAGTATCTTCAAAGATGCAAAAGCGAAGAGAATAAGTTTTCTCATTGAAGATGACATCTCAGATGAATAAGAAAAGATAATTGACAGGGGAAAAAGAAAGAGAAGATCAAATAGAAAATAGCAGATCAGCAGAAGGAAATTAATTTTTGATGACATTTTAGATGAGGTCATAGGTACTTTTATATTCTATCATAAATTTGAAATTTATTGGCGTGAACATTTGAAAATGTAGGAAGAGCATTGGGTATATTAGAGTGACATAGTAATAAAGATAGAGAGAGGAGAAGGCGGAAGAGATAGAAGGAGATAGACAGCGGAAGACCGACTGATAGATGGATAAATAGATATAGATAGAGTAAGAGAGAGAAAGAGAGAGAGGAAAAGAGTGAAAGAGCGATGAAGAGAGTTAGAGAGATCAAGAGAGCGAGAGAGAGAGAGAGAGAAAGAGAGAGAGAGAGCGAGGGAGAGAAAGAGAGAGAAAGAAGGAGTGAGTAAGAGATAGAAAGAGAGAGGGAGAGCGAGATAGTGTTGAGAAACAGAAAGCGTATACGAGAGAAGTTGAGAAAGTGTTTATGTGTGTGTGTGTGTAAGAGAGGGAGAGAGAGAGAGAGAGAGAGAGAGAGAGAGAGAGGGGGGGGAGGGACGCCATTGATATCGAGAAGAATAACCATTCTTCCCCATTATTTTCACTTTGATATTTTTCCAGCTCACCCGCCCTTCTGACATGTTTCCATTTTTTTTTAAAAAGGGTTTCTCCTTTCTGTAAATAAAACCAATTGCGAGAACTTCTAAGAGAGAAAAGTTAGAACGCAATAAATGTCGACTTCCCGGGTGGATGGGTGGAGTTGGTGAGGTTAGCGCGCGGATAGTTGAGGTGGGGAAGGGGCAAATATTTGTTTTTATTTATATTTTTGTGTTTAGAGCATTATTTTTTTTTGCACAGTGAGCGTGATGACGGTAAAAGGGGGGAGTCAATTCGAGTTTTTGGGTAACGATATATGAAAGAAACTCTAAAGAATGATCCAAACTGTTTGAAGTATTTTTTTATTTAAATTATTTATTGTAAATATTGTATATGTTTTATTGTGTGTGCGTGAACGTATACATACATATGTGTGTGTGTGTGTGTGTGTGTGTGTGTGTGTGTGTGTGTGTGTGATAAAGGTGGTGACCGTAGTAGTAGTAGAGAGAGGGTGTTTTCATTGGAGATATACTTAATAAATGTGATTACGTCTGCCTGTGATGGTTATAGTCAGCTACTTCCTAACTTCCGGTGTAACGCTACCAGAAGCGGTGACAAAGCAACTCAGTCCCTTTACTTTCATTGTTTTCAGTATTTCTATAATGAAGCGATTTATTGAAATAAAATATAAGAAAAGATATTATTGAAAAATACACATAAAAAAATTAACAAAATTATAAAAAGATAAAAATAGCACAATCTCTTGTATTAGAACTTTTAATAACAAAATTAAAAAAAATAAGTTTTTATTTTATTTGAAATTTTATAAGGAATATATGTTTCTGAAGGTATGAAAATAAAAGCGTTTTTTTTAATTAAAAAAAGATTTTTAATTGAATTTATTTGAAATAATATATGTTTATGAAAGTATAAAAATAAAAAAAACTTTTTTTAAAAATTTATATAATAAACTAGCTGTACCATGCCATGCGTTGCTGTGCCTCAATGTGGTGTAATAGACAAATCTAATAAAAAGAGAAAATGCATGTTTCTTATATTCTTAGTACAGCAATCCACCTCAAAAAGTGAAAAAGAAAGGCGAAAATGTAAAAAAAAAAAAAATGGTACTCTTGCAGAATTGGATCCAGATCCTCGGGAGTTTCCGTCAATCATGGCTTGGACTCGACCAACAATCAGTGGATTAAGCCGAACATTGCTAAAATGTTGAAACGCTAAATCGAATTTGTTTTTGTTTTGTTTTTTGTATCGAAAAATGTGAGTTTTTAATTAGTATTTAGTTACAATACACAGATTCGAAAAAGTTGTTCAAAAACAAATAAATGAAAGCAAAGGTGAGGTAAGTTATGTTTCTACCTAATTAGATGATTTTTCAGCTCGAAAAACACAGTGTTTATCGATGTATTCAAAAAAAGACAAATGGTTGCAGTCTCTGTTGAATATGTTAAGATTGGGAAAATAAGTTAAAAACTATAAAGTGTCAGAAACCTACCGAATATCTTACCGTGACATAGGCTGATATATTCGGTGGGTTTCTGACAGTATTTTGTATAGTGTTTTATTTTAACTCATTTTCCCAAACTTAACGTAATCAACAGTGTCCGCCACCAATTGTATTTTTCAAATATACCGATAAACACTGTTTTTAGAGCCGACTAAACGTTACATTAAATAAAAAGGGTTTGTATTACTAAACACAGATACGAAAAAGTTGCCGAAAAATAAATATATAACAAATAAATGTTATCAAAGGCAAGATAAGTTACTTTTCTATCTAACTGGATAAGATTTGAGTGTTTTTATGTAATGTAAAATGTGTAATCGGTTCTAAAACATGCAGTGTTTATCAGTATATTTAAAAAAAAAAAAAAACAAATGGCGGCAGACTGTTCAACACATTAAGTTTGGGAAAATGAGATAAAACTTAAAAACTATACAAAATACTGTTCGGAACTTACTCAATATATGTTAGCGTGACATAGGCTGACATATAATCGGTTGTTATTTAACAGTAATTTGTACAGTTTTTTAAATTTTAACTCATTTTCCCAAACTTAACGTGTTTAACACAGAGTCTGACGCCATTTGTAATTTTCAAATATAACTGTAAATGCTATGTTTTTCGAGCCGAATAAACATTTTGCATTAAATAAAAACACTAAAAAATTATCGAGTTTGGTAGGAAAGTAACTTATCCTGCCGTTGAAAATATTTACTTGTTATATATTTGTTTTTGTTGACATTTTTTTTTCAAATCTTTGTCCAAGTACAAATCCGAAGGGGGTATTTTTCTGTCTATTTTTATTTTTGGTACCGCGCTATTTTTAAATAGTTTTTTTTTAAAGTGAAATATAAATTTCACAATATCTTTTTTTCTTTTTTGGTATTTTTTTTTTTTACATTAGGTCCACCTCCACAATTTTCTAAATAATTACTACTTTTAAAGGATTTCGACTATGCTGAATAAGAAAGTCTCATTTAAAATTTGCAGAGGCAAGTAGTTTTCGAGATATAAAGACTTGTACTATGCACTATAATTCACTGGCGGCCATGAATAAACACTCCTAACCTCTCCATGTTAAAAATGGCTTTTGGAATAAATACCACCATTCTCCCCATGTTAAGAACGGCTTTCGGAATAACCGCCCACCCCAACCTACCTATGGTAAAAATGTTGGAGGTGGACCTAATGTGAAAATTTACCCTTTGTTTTTGTAATAAATTGTTAGTTGAAAGCACAGAAGGCAGATTTGTCATTTAGTTGCACAAATATCCTCAAACCAGGTAATCACTAAAAGGAACTCTTAAAGGTCGACATCGGTATCTAGCAGAAGTTTGTTTACATGTTTTACAAACTTTAAATGGCTAAAATATAACATAATTATTGAAAATGTGATCATGTAATTAAAATTTAAGTTAAATTAACCATGAAAAAATATAATGCAAGATGAAGTTTTAAAAGGATTAAATGTTTTTATTTTATTATAAATTAGAAACGTTTCCCAATAGAATTGAAATTTTGGGTACTTATGTATGTTGTCCGTGCTGAAATATTAACGTCATTATTTTGAAAACCATTCTTAATGAGGAGCTGAGGGTGTTTTTACAAGGATTCTGTGCTTCCACCGTACAATAAAAAAAAAAATCGTAAAACTTGAATTTACACTGTGGGGGGCGGGGAACTATAAAAATAGCACGGTAGCATCTGCCATCGTATACGTCCGACAACAATATCTACTGTAAAAGTAAACCAGTTTGATGCAAAATTTGAGACAACGCTATTTTTAAATAGTTTTTTTCAGGTTTTTTTTTTTTTTTTTTTACGCAGAGGTTATCACTTATCAAGGCCCGGAAGCCACTCAGGGATAAGGGTTATTGCAAGTACATTACGTTAGTGAGGAGATTTGATGAAGTGTTTACTTAAGGGGGCGGTTCATTAGGAATTTGTTAACATTAGACTTGAACACATCCAAGTTGTAGTCCGGAGGGAAGCAGGCAGACGGAACAGAGTTCCACAGGCGTGCAGTTCTAAGAAAGAAGCTTTGTTCATGAAATCCGCGTTTTGATTTAGGCACAGATATAGAGTGGGGGAAATTTTTCACAGTGGATTCAGCTAGACGGGTGTTTTTTGTGAAAGATTGGCGAGGGGGGACCAGGGATTGGAGTTCAGACGAGCACCTGCCATGAAAATAACGATAAAACAAGGATAGGCTTGCAACGTCTCTTCTGTGGGAGAGGGGTCGCAGGGTAGAGAAAAGGGCATCCCCCACTAAGCCACGAAGTCTATTTTGTACTCTGTCTAGGCAGGATAGGCTGTTTTTGGCAGCTCCTGCCCAGATATGGCAACAGTATTCCATCCTTGGCCGTACTTGGCTTTTATATAGATAGAGAATTGCATCAGTAGTGAGATATCTTCTGGAGCGGTAGAAGGATCCCACCATCTTTCCAGCGACCTTGGCAACAGACTTGATGTATGTGTTCCATTTCAGATCAGGAGTAAAGGTCAAACCCAGAAGCTTGTCAAAACACGGGGCCTCACCCAGACGAGAGCCATCCATCACAATTGATGCCAGCTGGGGATCAGAGCGTTGATGATGTAAGGATAGGAGTTTGGTTTTGGATGCATTAAAGGTAACTAGCCACATCTTCCCCCACTGAACCACGCGCTCGAGATCAGAGGAGAGAGAATCAGAGAGAACTTCGTCATTTACAGCCTTTGATGTGTTGCCATAGATGGTCGTGTCATCAGCATAGATGTCAACGAATGATTTAAGTATGTGTTTAGGGAGGTCATTGATGTAGATCAGGAAGAGAGTTGGGCCCAGGATTGACCCCTGAGGGACTCCAGCATTTATATTGCAGGCCTCCGATTTTTGACCATCTACCACTACTCTTATGAGCCTATCGGAGAGAAATGATTTAATGATTGAGAAAACATTTCCAGTTATACCGTAGCTGGAAATCTTGTGAAGTAGACCCTTATGCCATACTTTGTCAAAGGCCTTTGATATGTCAAGAGCAATTGCCCTAGAAAGGAAGCCTTTGTCAAGAGATTCACTAATCCTGTGGGATATAACCGTCAGCACATCTGCGGTAGATCTTGCAGAGCGGAAACCATATTGTGTGTCACTAAGAAGGTTATTCCTGCTGAGGTGGTTGACTATTTCTCTATTTAATATGGATTCCAGCAACTTACTCATAACACAGAGAAGGTCTGTACTGAGAGGGAGATGACTTATATGGTCTGTACTGAGAGGGAGATGACTTATCACCTGAATTCTTAAATACAGGGCAAACTGATGAGGTCTTCCAGGGGGTCAGAAAGCACTTCTCCTTAAGGCAGCGCTTAAATAGTTTCGTAAGTATGGGAGCAAGTTCTGGTTGAAGCTTTTTTAACACTATAATTAGGATGCCATCAGGGCCAGTTGCTTTACTGGAATCTAGGTTTTTTATTAGCTTGGCGACCTCATGCACGGATATTTGTATGTTACCTAGCTTGTTCTGTGTTATAGGAGGAAATATGGGGAGTTGATGGCCTTCGTCGCATAGGGTAGAATTAGCTGCAAAGTTCTTTGCAAATAGTTTGGCCTTGTCTGACGCTGACGAGATGACCTCTGGTCCATTGATAATGGTTGGGATAGAACGCACACTTCTGTTCAGGATCCTATTTGTTATTTGCCAAAACTGGTGGGACCCAAGCCGCTGATCAGCTACCTTGGATTTAACAGACTGGGCATATAGCTCTCTTGCATTTTTTATTACTCTTTTACATTGGTTGCTGGCAGTCCTGAAAGCAGCTTTAGTCTCAGTGCATCTATTACGTTGGTAGCTATGGAAAAAGTGGTTTCTGTGCGCGATAGCAGCAGCACATTCTGGGGAGAACCATGGCTGGCTGTTAGGTTTTTGTTGGAATTTTTTAGATGGTATGAATTGGTCTATGCCTACAATTAACCATTCGGTCAGCTCTGATACTATAGAGGACACTTCCTTTTTAAACATGGAGTGCAGAGGTAAATCAGATATGAATGTACGGAAGCTATCCCAGTCAGCCATAGAGTATCGGTATACAGTACGGTGGAGGGGTACGTCTGGGGGCTTCTTACATTTCGTTTTTATCTTAACTGATACGACGGAGTGGTCGGAGGATCCTAGAGGAGAATGAACGGTACATGAACATAGCTCAGGGGACGTTGAGAGAAAAAGGTCTAAGAGGCTTGCATATTGATTGGGTGTATCGGGCACACGGGTGGGTTCGCGAACAATCTGAGTGAGGTCATAAGCAATGGCAAAATCATGACAAAACCTCCCCTCATCATCTGTCTTATTTGAATGGGTCAGCCATTCCACGTTATGGACGTTGAAGTCACCACAGATGTGAATGTTAGCCGAGGGATGTGAAGACAGTATGTGGTCTATTTTCTCAGATATGCTCTTAAAGATAGTAACTCCACTGTTATGGGGCCTATAGAGGGCAAATATAAATGCAGTGGTGTTAGCAAGTGCAACCCTGAAGCACATATAGGGTAAATTAGGATCTTCTCTAGAGATATCCCTGCCACATGGGAAGCCATCCTTAATGTAGGCACATATTCCATGCCCATGGCGATCTTGGGAGTCAGATTTAGCTGTTAAATTGGAGTATCCATTAATTATGAACTCATCTAGGGAAGTGGTCGGCCCTATTCCAGTTTCACATAGAAATAATATGTCCGGTTTCGTCTCCTGTAATTGGGTTTCAACCTCTGGAAGGTTGGAACGTAGACCCCTGATATTGGAGGAGACCTGGTAGTAGGGGTCTACGCTGGAAGATGGGGTTCTAGGTTTAATTAAAGTTTCAAGATATCTTTGTTTTTTTATTTTTTTGAAACTGTAAGGTGTAATCACAGAATAGTTACAAAACATCCTCTCCATGTTAAGAATGGCTTTCAAAATAACATCATATAAAAATTTCTGTGTACTTTCAATTTTGTTTCTTCGCAAAAAAACTGTACTTTCACCTAATTTGTTTTAAATTAAAAAAGTGGGAAATGAATTTAAATTTTACAAAATAGAGGATTTTTTTCACTTATCGATTAGAGTCGTCAAATCGTGGTGTATGGACTGAAAAAGCTACCGGAAATAAAAACCGAATAGTCACGCAGAATGTTGCCCGGTTGTTTTGAGGTGTGTGTATAAAGGGGGGGGGAGGTAAAGTAAAAAAATAAGCGAAATGTGTAAATATATAAAAAAATGATGTTAAACTTCAAGAAATAAGCAAAACAAAAAAAAACAACAGCAAAAAAAAAAAAATAAAACAGCGAACAAACGTAAAACTGCTTTTAAAAAAGGTGTGTGTGTGTGTGTGTGTGTGTGTGTGTGTGTGTGTAAGGGGGTAAAGTAAAGAATAAGCGATATAATCGGCTCGGCTAAAATCGGAAAGTATTCTTAACGAATAAAAGTTTATTTTTTTTAATATGTTAATATTTTTTACTTTTTAATATTTAAAAACACAGTTAGATGATAAACAGTCACTCTTATAAAATTTCACGGAAAACGGGCGTGTAAATTTCTAGTTTATCGACTTTGAACAAACCAGACGTTTGATTTTTATATATATAGATATATGTTTATGAAAGTATAGCTGACTATAACCGCCCGTGGTTGTTTTGTTTTTTAGTTTTAAAAATAGTGAAACAAAAATAATAGTAAAAGGCATTTCTCAACAATGTTTGCAGGTAGAATCTTACTATCGTTCCTCTCACGAATACACAGTAAAACCCCGAGATACGGTGGCCCCTGGATTCTTCAGGTTACCATATTTACCCCACCTTACGGTGTTGTTTATAATGTTATTTGATTATATACATGTGTATGATATACTGTTCAGTATTTTGTTCTAATTTTTAATGCCGTATCCCGGGGGTCTACTGTATAGTTAGACACAAGGCCAGGAAAGTGGAATTTGAAAAGCTAGCGTTCTGGAAGAATGGCACTCTTGTAAAAAAAATTATCTAGGCAGCGCCGTCGGTATTCCCAAGTAGGGGTGCTTGAAGCGGTTAGCAATAAAGTAACCCCTTCTCAAATTGCGAGTTTAAAGTCTGGGTATGTTGACCTCCTAAAAATGTGCAAAACCATATCTCAGAGAAGAAACCATCCTAAAAAATGGTGTAGACTTTGCCGGTCTGATTTTGGTTTACTAATTTCTACTATATTAATAAATATAAAGAATAAAAATAAAATAATATTTTTTTTTTACAAAGGAGTCATCACTTATCAAGGCCTGGAGATCAATGGGACAATATCATAGTAATCGTTAGTAGTGGAAATTTGGTAAATTGGATTATTTAAGGGGACTGCTCATCAAGAACTTGTTCATGTTGGACTTGAAGACGACCATATTGTAGTCAGTTGGAAAGCAGAAAAGCGGAAGAGAGTTCAACAGGCGTGTAATTCTAAGAACTAAGCTTTGTTCATGGAATCTACGTTTTGGTTTAGGCACAAATAAAGAGTGGGGGGGGAATTATTAATAGTGATTTCAGCTTTTTTTTTTTAGTAAACTCAGGGAAAAATATCCTAACTAATAGAAACCGTAGAGAGAGAGAGAGAGAGAGAGAGAGAGAGGGAGAGAGAGAGATAGATAGATAGAGAGAGAGAGAGAGAGAGAGAGAGAGAGAGAGAGAGAAATGATCCTACTGTGAAGCAAAAGTTGTACAATCTCTAACCACACCTTTCCTGAAGCGACATTGCTTGAGTCCAGCGACGAGGAAAAAATCATGTCGCCAGTGAGTACAAGAGATTGAAAAAAAAACAAACAAACAAAAAAAAAAAACAAAAAACAAACAAAAAAACAAAAACAATACCAATAATAATTTAATCAAATGTTATGTTCTGAAGGAAAAGCTATACTATGTCTGCTGTTCATATATTTGCATTCAATATACTAGAAATAATACAATATTTACATTCAATATACTAGAAATAATACAATATTTGCATTCAATATACTAGAAATAATACAATATTTGCATTCAATATACTAGAAATAATACAATATTTGCATTCAATATACTAGAAATAATACAAGCTCGTTAATTCTAGTAAATTAAATATAATTATCAATAAAAATCTTTCTGGGTATGTTTTCTCGTTTTTGAGTTTTAATCAGACATACAAGCATACACAAACGACCTCCAATTATATTATAGATTTAGCATGCTGTTCTTTACAATAGACACATTTGTAATCAATAAAAGTCCATACCTTTTCATCAACATTATGTGGGACATACAGGCGGGCGCAAACACGGCTCTAGAAAAAAAAAATTAAGATGTAAATTTATATGAATGCAAATTGGTAAATTATTTCTACATAAACGTACATCTCCGTTTATTTGTGTGTCTGCGTGCTCACAAAAACTGCTCGCAAAAGCGTCTCAAACAGCGGAGATTATTATTACTTTTATCGGCACACTTCTTTCTAAAGTCCAAACATTTAGCACCATAGTAGGGACTGTAGTAACGTGATAGTGTCAGAGATACCTAGCTATTAGATCTTTGGTGGAAATATAGAAATCAACATCAAGATTCATTGCTCTCTGGTTGTCTCTGCATCTGTGTCTGTGGCAAGTACGAACGCGTCAACGGCAAATTCACAAAGTAAGCAGTGTTTTTGTGCACGTGTAATCGCAATTGCTTTGCAGTGTCTCAACCAACCCTTTATCGACTTTGTATGAAGTGCTGGACCTTGCTGCTATGGGTGTCGAGGTAGGAAAAACAACTGGATACTCCTGAGGACTGATTGTCATAAGTTCTGCGCAGTAAAATTTGCTTCACAACGAAAACAATAGCAACAGGGCGGTGACGCATGCAACTGTTGAGTCTTATTTCTCCCGTCGTCTGGGTTGAAAAAAAAAAATGCGATCAACATAGAGGGCTTAATGAAGACGAAACAACCCTGACCCGCTCCTCCTCCTCCTCCTCCTCCTTTTTTTCTTGTTGTTGTTGTTGTTGTTTTTGTTGTTGTTGTTGTTGTTGTTGTTGTTCTTCTTCTTCTTCTTCTTCTTCTTCTTCTTCTTCTTCTTCTTCTTCTTCTTCTCAACAACAATAACAACGTTTGAAGTGGTAAAAATGTTTTTTTTTGTCGTAACTGACATTTACGACGGTTTTTCTTAGAGTTGATCATATTTTGGATTTTGGTGGCATAAAACATACGCATCTTTATGCAAATGAGATAAACTCTTGAATGTTGATTTCCCTTGATTAAATAGTATATATATATATATATATATATATATATATATATATAACTAGCATTTTAGCCCGGCGTTGCCCAGGTGTTTGGAGGTGTGTGTTGAGAAAAGAAAAGTGGTAGAAGTAAGGCACGCTCGAACCCGTATCGCAAAGGAGTAAAAGAACCGGGGAAAACCTGACGTCTTTGCTGTTACGACCACCGCCAAACCGAAAGTGACGTAGGTTTTAATTAAGGCTAGACAATCGAAAGGAGAGCATGACTTTCGAAAATATCGGCGAAAAAAGCGACCCCACCGTGTAGAAAAGTGCCCAGTTTAAGATGAAGATATTAATGTTTTTAGCCAATTTTTCGATATTTGTCGTCTGAAGGGTCGAACTTCAAAACGATTCTGATCTAGTAAAAATCCGTCGCCTCCATCGAAAGTTTTGTAACTCAAATTATCGACCCAAACCGATTAAAAAGGTTGCCTTATCTCTGAATACCTTGTATGTAAAATTTTAAATGTTTAGACCAGAAATTGTCTGAGTAATTTAGTAGAGACCGAAGCGGTCAAATTTTAAAAAACTTTAACCCCTATTATGACTCCTTAACGTTTATTATTTTGCTCTCAAATCAAGTTAGTAAGTAAGACCCATGTGCAAGGAATCTATATCTAAAAATTCAAGTGTTTAGACCCAAAATTGACGGAGGAGTTTGGTAGAGTTCTCAAAAGTCAAATCGTTGAACTTTGACCCCTTAGCAGCCAAATTTCTGGCGGAAAACCAATTACAAAAATTTTCCCAACTCTCAGTACTTTGTATATCAAATTCCGAGTGTGTAGACTGAAAATTGGCAGAGTTATTGTGTAGGGAAATGTACACAGGCGCACAGACAGACAGACAGACATACAGACAGACAGACACTTTCACTTTTATGGATATACTAGACTACCGGTAACCCGTAAGTCAGTATGTTATATTAGCTATGGAATTCATGTATGAGCGTGACGCTTGTGACGTAAAGAAAAAATATATATTTTTTTACATAACAGAAACATTTCTATGAAAGTATAATAAAATGTAAAATCACGGACGGATCACTCAAACATGAACAAAAAATCCTCCCTATTAGTATAAAGTTACCTATTTTCCGAATAATCGCTCAAAAATCGAAAATTAAATATGATTTTCCTACGAATCGAACGCCGACGAAAGTCATTTAGCAGCAAAAAATGCACATGAACCTACCGATGAGAAATATAAGAATGAAAAACTCATATTGGAATCCTTCAGCCAAGTTATAGAAACTTAAACTCTAAAAAAAAATAATTAATAAAACCTGAAGCAAAAAAATAAAACCTAAATAAAATGAAATAAAATAAAATTAATATTGAAACAAATTAGTAAATGTGTCAACAAATTCACCGTTCTCACACAACTATTTTGTATCTAGAAATGTAAACAAAAAATAAAAAAGGAAGGAAGGAAGAAAAATGGACGGATAGAGAGTAGTAGTAGTAGTAGTATTGGTTTACTACAATTGTTCTTATGTTTGTCAACGGGTTAAAGTTGTTTAGTTGTGAGAAAATAGCGACAGTATAGTTGTACATGTTAAAATAAGGTCATTTATTAATTCGACGCATGCACACGAGAACAAAAAAGTGAGTGAATCATATACAAAACAGAACGCAGAAAAAAGGAAATAAAAGTCAGCCGAACTTTTTTGTTGGTATAAGCCCCGTCATTGACTAATGGAAAAATTGATCCATGGAAGGAATAATAAAGATTGATTGGCTATATAGCTAGACTAAACACCACATGTATATATTAAAACACCCAGCAAGATGAATTCCACGCATTATATTTAGACAATTCTCTTCAGGGCCAAAACGCAGAGGCCTCTGTGTAGCTTAATTGCCATAGATGTAGTTTTATAATTATATATATATATATATATATATATATATATGTGTGTGTGTGTGTGTGTGTGTGTGTGTGTGTGTCTGTGAAATGTTTGTATTGCTGTAGTTTTCTAGATGTAAGTTCGATGAAACTAATGTTATGTAAAACATTGTTCAATGATACGCAGAGTTTTATTAAAGTATATTTTTATTTATTTTATACAAATATTATTGGCTACATATCAGAATTGAAATAGACTATTTAAATTTTGGTCTCATTGTAAGAATCTGACATGATGACGTTGTATTTCTAAGGAAATCGCAACACAAACATAATATAAAGATATATAGCCACTAATGTTTGTATGAATAAATAAATAAATAAATAAATAAAATTATACTATATATATATCACGTTTTTAGAACACACACACATATACACACATATATATATATATATATATATATATATATATATTCAGAACGTAAGATATTCTATAACTATTTCCACAGCCAAATAACGTCGCAGCTCACAAGAGCCATGATAGCCAGCAAACCAGGAATCCAAGACTTGAGTTTCGTCCTCATTTAGGCCCGGGATTTGAAACAATGCAAGATGCTCGGGTTTCAAATCCCGAGTTCAGATATATCTTACTGATGAGCGCAAATGAGGGCGAAACTCGAGTCATGGACTTCCGGTTTATTGGCTGTCATGGTTCTTGTGAGCTGTGACGTTGTTGGGCTGTGGAAATAATTATATATATATAAATATATATATATATATATATTTATATTTCTGTAGAAATATATTTTCTTATAATATATATCAATCCTTATTTAAGAAGCTCAATGTAATTACAGCGCAATATAAGGACTAAATGACAAAAAGTTATATTCCAAAATTCATGATGTTGACCATCTTATAATTTATTCCTTTAATTCAGTTGACTTATATAATTCTTGACAGTATCTGTTTCCAAATTATAAGCTGGTCAACATCATGAATTTTGGAATATAACTTTTTGTCATTTATTATATATATATATATATATATATATATATATATATATATATATATATATATATATATATATATGACTATGCATATATTTGTGTGTGTGTGTGTGTGTGCAATCAGAACCCATATCTGTATATTTACAGGCGCATATATACACAAGGAAAGCAAAGAGAAGGTGGATAAGCCATATGCAAACAACGATGGATGGAATAAATATGAAAATTCTGGTAAAAAATAGCGGAGACCTGATAAAGAGATGAAAGAGATAATGAGGCGGAGATTTACTTACGAGACATTTTTCAGCGATTCTTTGATCTCCCGACCCAGTTTGTGGATATATTGCCATTGTTCCTTATGTACAGGTGGACCAACGTTGTCTGCTGTCAATTGTGCTACGTCGAAGAGGTATTGTACGATGTAAACTGGCGCTGGAAAGATCGGAAAAATCAGGTACAATAAAAGTCACAATAAACACGATCGCTAAAACTTAAAACTTTTGTTGGGGTTGAGAGAAAATATCATTACTTATTCCATTTAAATAACTATTAATTCCTATGAACTTTGAGCTAAAATTAATGAAGCAAACGTTTAGATTCTTTGGCCATTTATTATTCATTTTTCTCCCAGAAGAGGAACTGTCTCACTCAGTTTTCCGCGTTCGCATATAACTTTATGCAAAATTTCGTGAAATTCTAATAAAATAATTCTAAGAATTTTAGAGCACTTGCTGAAACCGATGTTTTATTTTTACCTATGTGAGGTTTTCTATTCCTCTCTTTTATAGGAAACGTTCTATATTGTCCATGGCTGCAGATATAATAAACAACCATTGGTTAAAGATTCCTGCCAATGGCATGGGGATGGAGGCGTGTTGAATCAGTCATAGGCTTTTAGGTCTATATAATTTCTGGTGAAATGCCAAGCCTCCTCTATGTCGTCTCTAAATATATCTAATTTTGTGTCTAGTTAAAAGATTTTTCCTTTGGTCACTACCAAATACTTTTCCCTTCAAACCTTCTACTCTTTCTATATATGTTTCTATTCCTTCGTGTATGTGCTATCGGATGGCGGCCAATTTTACTCTATATGGGGGTGTTATCTATTTCATTATTTTCTTGAAACATTATTGAACCAAATTTGTGAAAAATCAGAAAATTGACAGAATAACGAATCGTGAACGAAATTAAAGGAATAATAATAAACGTAACAACGGAATAATGGAATAACAGAATAACACACACTGACAAAAACATGACATTAATATCGGTTACCAATAAATTATAGTATTTCATATAATAGACCTTACATTTGTAAAAATGCTGTCTTTGTAATATTAAACATAGCCTACCCCATTAATCATATGACGACTCGAAGCCAGCTACTAGACGTACCGAGAAAGACAGCTGTCCCATTCAAGACAATATGGCGTCGCCTATAGGATTACTCTTACGGTTGAAGGAGTGTCACTATTGAAACGTTCATTGTGAAATAAAAACAACACCGAAAATATGAAAATTAGAAGTTTGGTGGCCTGTGTAATCAGGTAATCTCGCAAATTAATGTACAAAAATGTCGAGAATGTGCTGAAGTAAAAAGAAATGTCGCCAAGATAAATTACGCACTTAGCATAAAGAAATAGAAACTTGGATCACTTGCTTTCTTTCTGTATGGTCGGAAGTGGTTCATTTTCGTGACAGAAAAAAATTAGTACAATGAGACAAATATTATGAGTAATATATTCCAAATGAAGCATGCATCTATCTACCTATCTATCTATCTATCTATCTATCTATCTATCTATCTATATATATATATATATATATATATATATATATATATATATATATATATATATATATATGTAGGGAATTTTTCAACAAAACAAAAAGTTGTAAAAAAATATAACAAATAAATGTTATTAAAGGCAATAATAAACTTCAATAATCAGGCGAAAATGCAATGTTTCACCAGTATTTTGCTTAATTTTCGATTTTGGAGCAATTGTCAAAACTCCCCAGATGACCATCTAATGTCCGCCATTTTTTGTTCTAACTCAAGACTTGACATTACTTTTATTTCAAAATGAATAGGCTCTTTAAAGTGAATTAAAAAGAAAAAAAAACGTATCCAGGTAGATAGAAGAGTAACTTATAGCACATACACCGCCTAGCTTTCCCAAAAGGTCACCCATCTCGTACTGGCCAGGCTCAACGTTGCTTAACTTCGGTGATCTGATGAGAACCGGTGTGTCAACGTGATTGTGCCACACACATACATACATACATACATACATACATACATATGTTTGTGTGTTTCAAATATGCCACCCCTCACTAAAAAACAACAAAAAACAAAAAGAAAAAAACAAAAAAACAAACAAATTAGTATCAGGTAAAAACCTTAGATTAGTGATTAAAGCCAGTAATGTTTGTTGAAATAAAACTCTACCACATCATCAACAAATCCAACTACATAAAATGGTTCAGACATTAAAAACCGCGACCAAAAGTATTTTCTTCTCAACAAGATGGCGTAAACTGTTTCCTTTCTTTTTATGGAGATTATCTTTGGGTTCTTGACCTCTTAGCCAGGAGCAAAGTGTAGTTTCTGCTCTGATATTACACTTAATCTTTTCTGTTTTCATTCAGTGAAGGAGAAATCTTTCTAGACCGAAGTAATTTTAATTTTTAGCTCACTCCAAAGTGTTCCTTTTTGTGAAACTTGATTTTTCCCCATATTATAATCCGAACTTGTGTCTAACCCTGTCCTCGTGGGAAGGCAAATAAATTAGAATTATTACGCGCTTGTATAACCATATTTAATGTGGGTTAAGATTATATGACTCGTTTACATTGTTGGATAGACGTGTTAGAACAAACATTAACCATGAAAAATGTGATAAATATGACTTTCCAGCACTTTTAATATATAACAATACTAGCTCCAAAGGATGTCCCAATAAATGTAAAAATTGAAATGACATGACTGAAGTTATGGATTTAAAACGTGATAATATTTATGCAATGATGCATTTAGTTAAAGAATTTTCAAATGTAAGAAATTCTTTTCAAATTGACATAATTTTTTTTTCTCTGTTGTTATTTGCATGCTTTTAATCTCATTGTTTTGTATCTGTCTCCCACACCAGGGAAATGTGACACAAGGGTCAAAAAGTTGGATCGAGGAGCCAGTGCCCTAAAGGAAAAGACTCCTGCCTTGCAAAAAATATCTGAGAAGCCCTTATCGGCATTCCTCAGTGGGGGCCCCTCAGATGATTAGCAATAAATTAGCTTATTCTTACAGAGAGAATGCAACGGCTGGGGGGTGGACCTTCTAGAACTGCACAGGACCATCAACATATCATAATCAACAGGGAAATGACATGTCAGAAATTGCCAAAACTGTTAATTTTGTGCCAAGAGAAAAATTCGTTAAAATCAAACTACGCTTTTATATGCTATGATGTTATTTTTTTTTCATCCTTCAGGGGACGTTATAAAAGAAATATCTGAATATGAATAAGGGACATGCGGAGAGATAGCAGCTTTTTGAAATAACCTCGATGTGCATTCATATGAGGCATCACAAAGCACTTTTTGTGCAACTGCAATGTGTAGTTAGTCTCTATAGTGAATGTTGTGGTGGCACACATTCATTTGCATATGTGGATAGTAATTACACATAAATAGGAAGACTCAGTTAGTCTGAGTGTGTGTTCACCAGAAGCCACCGAAGGCCACCGAGAGCAGATATGTTTCTCCAGCAAAGACTCTCTTATTTGACACCATTATGTAAATATCCTGTAAATATACCTTTTCCTAATACACTTCTCATTTGATCTACCTTTGTTTGTTGAGTCCTCATTCGTATTGCTTTCTACGTTACTTGTTTCAACCTGCAAACTTAACAGTGAATGACCGTTCATGCAAAAAAAGTGCCACACCTTTCATAGGTAATCCTGTTAAAATGCATGTCATTATCAGAACACAGAAGATCAAAAGGAATCTAACTACAATAAAACTCCGTTTATCTATTACGCCAGTTGTAGTTCCTGTTGCGATCATTGACAAACGTAATATCATCCTGCACGACAACCGGAAAATGCAGTTCCGCTTAGTAAAGAGTCGTAATACATCTATAGTAGTGGCACACAAAGATATCATCAGCCACCCAAAGATTCAAAGGACAATTACTAGACAGAACGAGTTAGTATATTCGAGAAGGATTCTCAACCTGATTGATTGAATTTATTGATCAATATGACCCCCCATCTTTACGACAGTCTATATTGGTAAATGATTATTCTTATCAAATATACGACACTTAAAAATGTCTGATGATCATATGAATCTTATTAAAATGTTGTAGTCATCCAAACAAAGGGAGGTAGAGGTGGATGTGGTGGAGTGGACACCGGCTTAGACAGACCACCCAGTATGCCGTGTCACAATCCTATACGGTCCATAGCACCACTTTCTACTATTGATGTTGGCAACTTTCACATAGGACTTTCCTCTTAGTACCTTAATCTAGAAATGAATCAGGGATACTACTACTACTACTTATTCTACTACTACTACTACTACTACTACTACTACTACTACTACTACTACTACTACTACTACTACTACTACTACTACTACTACTAATAATAATAATAATAATAATAATAATATCAACAATAATAAATAGCCAACAGAAACAAAACTATACTGGAGTAAGATATGGGGAAAACAACAAAATCACAATGGAAGTGCTGAATAGTTGCAAGACAAAAGAGTTTTAGCAAATTAAAGAAAGGATAGAAAACGAAAAGAACGATGAAACGAGAAAACCCTAAAATATGTCAAACTGGAGAAAATGCATCACGATGTAACACAGGCATATTGATTAAAAAACATCACGACACTACATGAAGAATTAATTCAAAACATGAGAAGATATATCCACGAAACAGGCATAGCAAAATAGATGATGAAATGGAAAACTACACTGACACAAAATGACACTGAAAACGGAACTACCCACCCAATTACAGTGAAAGTCATCACAGCAAGAGACACGCACCACCTGCTATTAATATATCAAAACAAAGCAACTCCCCTCGAAAAAAAGCATAACCATGGCATGGATGAAAACCTACAACAGGATCCTTCAAGTATGATCGAGTGCTAGAGGATGTACCAAATATCAGATAAAATCATCTCAATTTGGTTAAAAAAACCCAATGAAAACATGGATACTGAAACTGACATCTGGAGGACAATCTGAGATAAGAACGACAGAGATGCATCTTCCAAGGAAATTTTGTATTATCTCTGCTGTTCATCCTAGCAATGATGCCTTATAGCATCATACTGAGGAGATGTCAGATCAGATACAAGTTGACCTAAAACAGAAGATAAAATAAACCATATATACGGGAGAACTTGAACCTAGTGTTGCTAAACAAAAAGGAACTGGAAATGCTGATAAGCACAACCAGAATCTGAAATTTGGAATGGAAAAGTGTGAACTACTAGAGATGAGAAGGGGACATGAGGACATTATGCAAACATGATATCTGCAAATGTTCGGGAGGTCTGGACATCAGAAATGTAAAAGTTAGAAAAGAAAGAGGAAATTAGAAAAGAATTCATAAGAAGAACAAGAAAACTCTTAGAAACTAAATTATATAGAAGGAACCAAGTAAAAGGAATAAACACCTTGGCTGTATCACTAGTAAGATACTCTTGATTATTCATGGGTTGAGTCAAGAAAAACTGAGGCATTTCGAGCAGAAGGCAGGGAAAATGATCACCATGCACAATGCGCTACAGGATGAATGATGATGCTGACCAACTATGTTAAAAAGAAAGCCGGAAGGAAGGGATGAGTGGTTAGTATAGAGGATTGTGTGAATGACACAAAAAAGAATTAGAAAATGCATAACACAGAACACAGAAAGGCTAATCATCGCAGTAAGAGACACTGTACAAATGAACAAAAACAGAGAATAGAGAGATAAGAGAAAACACAAAAAAATGTGACGAATGATACGCGAAAAGAGTAACGAAAACACCTGGACATGACCACGTAAAGACACCTAAACAGAAAAACTCGTGACAGGCTCATACACGTATAAACATAATTATATCCAAATTAAAATCGACAAAGCGCAAGAAAACAGCAAATAAACGAAACAAATAAACAAATGAACAAATAAACGAAACAGGTGGAAGTACTGGAAAACGGAATTCACAAAAAATGGAGATACAATCAGATAAACTCTCTTAGGTAATCATAATAGTTAACAATAAAGAAGCATCCTGCTAAATCGTAGATTTCGCCGTCTTAGTAGACCACAGAGTAAATATCAATGAGACAGAAAATCAAGACAAATACACAAAAGTGATCAAAACTGAAAGGGATGTAAAACATGAAGAAGGCATTAAATAAATCTCGAAATTCCCCGAAAAAGTTGAGACGGCACTAATGAAAACAGACGGCAGTAATAAAAACAGCACTAATAAAAACGGCAGTAATAAAAACAGCACTAATGAAAAGAGACGGCAGTAATAACAACGGCACTAATGAAAACAGACGGCAGTTATAAAAACAGTACTAATGAAAACGGCAGTAATAAAAACGGCACTAATGAAAACAGACGGCAGTAATAAAAACAGCACTAATGAAAACGGCAGTAATAAAAATGGCACTAATGAAAACGGCAGTAATAAAAACGGCACTAATGAAAACAGACGGCAGTAATAAAAACAGCACTTATGAAACGGCAGTAATAAAAATGGCACTAATGAAAACGGCATTTATAACAACGGCACTAATGAAAACAGACGGCAGTTATAAAAACGGCAGTAATAAAAACAGCACTAATGAAAACGGCATTTATAACAACGGCACTAATGAAAACAGACGGCAGTTATAAAACAGCACTAATGAAAACGGCAGTAATAAAAACGGCACTAATGAAAACAGACGGCAGTAATAAAAACAGCACTAATGAAAACGGCAGTAATAAAAACGGCACTAATGAAAACGGCATTTATAACAACGGCACTAATGAAAACAGACGGCAGTTATAAAAACGGCACTAATGAAAACGGCAGTAATAAAAACAGCACTAATGAAAACGGCAGTAATAAAAACGGCACTAATAAAAACAGAAGGCAGTAATAAAAACAGCACTAATGAAAACGGCAGTAATAAAAACGGCACTAATAAAAACAGAAGGCAGCAATAAAACAGCACTAATGAAAACGGCAGTAATAAAAACGGCACTAATGAAAACGGCAGTAATAAAAACGGCACTAATGAAAACAGACGGCAGTAATAAAAACGGCACTAATGAAACGGCAGTAATAAAAACGGCACTAATGAAAACAGACGGCAGTAATAAAAACAGCACTAATGAAAACGGCAGTAATAAAAATGGCACTAATAGAAACGGCATTTATAACAACGGCACTAATAAAAACAGAAGGCAGTAATAAAAACAGCACTAATTAAAACGGCAGTAATAAAAACAGCACTAATGAAAACAGACGGCAGTAATAAAAACGGCACTAATAAAAACAGAAGGCAGCAATAAAAACAGCACTAATGAAAACGGCAGTAATAAAAACGGCACTAATAAAAACAGACGGCAGTAATAAAAACAGCACTAATGAAAACGGCAGTAATAAAAACGGCACTAATAAAAACAGAAGGCAGTAATAAAAACAGCACTAATGAAAACGGCAGTAATAAAAACGGAACTAATAAAAACAGAAGGCAGTAATAAAAACAGCACTAATTAAAACGGCAGTAATAAAAACAGCACTAATGAAAACAGACGGCAGTTATAAAAATTGCACTAATGAAAACGGCAGTAATAAAAACAGCACTAATGAAAACGGCAGTAATAAAAACGGCACTAATAAAAACAGAAGGCAGCAATAAAAACAGCACTAATTAAAACGGCAGTAATAAAGATGGCACTAATGAACACAGACGGCAGTAATAAAAACAGCACTAATTAAAACGGCAGTAATAAAAACAGCACTAATGAAAACAGACGGCAGTAATAAAAACAGCACTAATTAAAACGGCAGAAATAAAAACAGCACTAATGAAAACAGACGGCAGTTATAAAAACGGCACTAATGAAAACGGCAGTAATAAAAACAGCACTAATGAAAACGGCAGTAATAAAAACGGCACTAATAAAAACAGAAGGCAGCAATAAAAACAGCACTAATGAAAACGGCAGTAATAAAAACAGCACTAATGAAAACGGCAGTAATAAAAACAGCACTAATGAAAACAGACGGCAGTAATAAAAAGCGCACTAATAAAAACAGACGGAAGTAATAAAAACAGCACTAATGAAAACGGCAGTAATAACAACGGCACTAATGAAAACGGCAGTAATAAAAACAGCACTAATGAAAACGGCAGTAATAAAAACGGCACTAATGAAAACGGCATTTATAACAACGGCACTAATGAAAACAGACGGCAGTTATAAAAACGGCACTAATGAAAACGGCAGTAATAAAAACAGCACTAATGAAAACGGCATTTATAACAACGGCACTAATGAAAACAGACAGCAGTTATAAAACAGCACTAATGAAAACGGCAGTAATAAAAACAGCACTAATGAAAACGGCAGTAATAAAAACGGCACTAATGAAAACGGCATTTATAACAACGGCACTAATGAAAACAGACGGCAGTTATAAAAACGGCACTAATGAAAACGGCAGTAATAAAAACAGCACTAATGAAAACGGCATTTATAACAACGGCACTAATGAAAACAGACGGCAGTTATAAAACAGCACTAATGAAAACGGCAGTAATAAAAACGGCACTAATGAAAACAGACGGCAGTAATAAAAACAGCACTAATGAAAACGGCAGTAATAAAAACGGCACTAATGAAAACGGCATTTATAACAACGGCACTAATGAAAACAGACGGCAGTTATAAAAACGGCACTTATGAAAACGGCAGTAATAAAAACAGCACTAATGAAAACGGCAGTAATAAAAACGGCACTAATAAAAACAGAAGGCAGTAATAAAAACAGCACTAATGAAAACGGCAGTAATAAATACAGCACTAATAAAAACGGCAGTAATAAAAATGGCACTAATGAAAACGGCATTTATAACAACGGCACTAATAAAAACAGACGGCAGTTATAAAAACAGCACTAATTAAAACGGCAGTAATAAAAACGGCACTAATGAAAACAGACTGCAGTAATAAAAACAGCACTAATGAAAACGGCAGTAATAAAAATGGCACTAATGAAAACGGCAGTAATAAAAACGGCACTAATGAAAACAGACGGCAGTAATAAAAACAGCACTAATGAAAACGGCAGTAATAAAAACGGCACTAATGAAAACGGCATTTATAACAACGGCACTAATGAAAACAGTCGGCAGTTATAAAAACGGCACTAATGAAAACGGCAGTAATAAAAACAGCACTAATGAAAACGGCAGTAATAAAAACGGCTCTAATAAAAACAGAAGGCAGTAATAAAAACAGCACTAATTAAAACGGCAGTAATAAAAACGGCACTAATAAAAACAGAAGGCAGCAATAAAAACAGCACTAATGAAAACGGCATTTATAAAAACGGCACTAATAAAAACAGAAGGCAGTAATAAAAACAGCACTAATGAAAACGGCAGTAATAAAAACGGCACTAATAAAAACAGAAGGCAGTAATAAAAACAGCACTAATGAAAACGGCAGTAATAAAAACGGCACTAATAAAAACAGAAGGCAGCAATAAAAACAGCACTAATTAAAACGGCAGTAATAAAAACAGTACTAATGAAAACAGACGGCAGTTATAAAAACGGCACTAATGAAAACGGCAGTAATAAAAACGGCACTAATAAAAACAGAAGGCAGTAATAAAAACAGCACTAATGAAAACGGCAGTAATAAAAACGGCACTAATAAAAACAGAAGGCAGTAATAAAAACAGCACTAATGAAAACGGCATTTATAAAAACGGCACTAATAAAAACAGAAGGCAGTAATAAAAACAGCACTAATGAAAACGGCAGTAATAAAAACGGAACTAATAAAAACAGAAGGCAGTAATAAAAACAGCTCTAATGAAAACAGACGGCAGTTATAAAAACAGCACTAATGAAAACGGCAGTAATAAAAACGGCACTAATAAAAACAGAAGGCAGTAATAAAAACAGCACTAATGAAAACGGCAGTAATAAAAACGGCACTAATAAAAACAGAAGGCAGCAATAACAACAGCACTAATTAAAACGGCAGTAATAAAAACAGCACTAATGAAAACAGACGGCAGTTATAAAAACGGCACTAATGAAAACGGCAGTAATAAAAACGGCACTAATAAAAACAGAAGGCAGTAATAAAAACAGCACTAATGAAAACGGCAGTAATAAAAACGGCACTAATAAAAACAGAAGGCAGTAATAAAAACAGCACTAATGAAAACGGCAGTAATAAAAACAGCACTAATGAAAACGGCAGTAATAAAAACGGCACTAATGAAAACGGCATTTATAACCACGGCACTAATGAAAACAGACGGCAGTTATAAAAACGGCACTAATGAAAACGGCAGTAATAAAAACAGCACTAATGAAAACGGCATTTATAACAACGGCACTAATGAAAACAGACGGCAGTTATAAAAACGGCACTAATGAAAACGGCAGTAATAAAAACGGCACTAATGAAAACAGACGGCAGTAATAAAAACAGCACTAATGAAAACGGCAGTAATAAAAACGGCACTAATGAAAACGGCATTTATAACAACGGCACTAATGAAAACAGACGGCAGTTATAAAAACGGCACTAATGAAAACGGCAGTAATAAAAACAGCACTAATGAAAACGGCAGTAATAAAAACGGCACTAATAAAAACAGAAGGAAGCAATAAAAAAAGGCACTAATGAAAACGGCAGTAATAAAAACGGCACTAATAAAAACAGAAGGCAGTAATAAAAACAGCACTAATGAAAACGGCAGTAATAAAAACAGCACTAATGAAAACAGACGGCAGTAATAAAAACGGCACTAATGAAAACAGACGGCAGTAATAAAAACAGAACTAATGAAAACAGCATTTATAACAACGGCACTAATGAAAACGGCAGTAATAAAAACGGCACTAATACAAACAGAAGGCAGTAATAATAACAGCACTAATGAAAACGGCAGTAATAAAAACAGCACTAATGAAAACAGACGGCAGTAATAAAAACGGCACTAATAAAAACAGAAGGCAGCAATAAAAACAGCACTAATGAAAACGGCAGTAATAAAAACGGCACTAATGAAAACAGACGGCAGTAATAAAAACGGCACTAATGAAAACAGACGGCAGTAATAAAAACAGCACTAATGAAAACGGCATTTATAACAACGGCACTAATGAAAACGGCAGTAATAAAAACGGCACTAATAAAAACAGAAGGCAGTAATAAAAACAGCACTAATTAAAACGGCAGTAATAAAAACAGCACTAATGAAAACAGACGGCAGTAATAAAAACGGCACTAATAAAAACAGAAGGCAGCAATAAAAACAGCACTAATGAAAACGGCAGTAATAAAAACAGCACTAATGAAAACGGCAGTGATAAAAACGGCACTAATGAAAACGGCATTTATAACAACGGCACTAATGAAAACAGACGGCAGTTATAAAAACGGCACTAATGAAAACGGCAGTAATAAAAACAGCACTAATGAAAACGGCATTTATAACAACGGCACTAATGAAAACAGACGGCAGTTATAAAGCAGCACTAATGAAAACGGCAGTAATAAAAACGGCACTAATGAAAACAGACGGCAGTAATAAAAACAGCACTAATGAAAACGGCAGTAATAAAAACGGCACTAATGAAAACGGCATTTATAAAAACAGCACTAATGAAAACAGACGGCAGTTATAAAAACGGCACTTATGAAAACGGCAGTAATAAAAACAGCACTAATGAAAACGGCAGTAATAAAAACGGCACTAATAAAAACAGAAGGCAGTAATAAAAACAGCACTAATGAAAACGGCAGTAATAAATACAGCACTAATAAAAACGGCAGTAATAAAAATGGCACTAATGAAAACGGCATTTATAACAACGGCACTACTGAAAACAGACGGCAGTTATAAAAACAGCACTAATTAAAACGGCAGTAATAAAAACGGCACTAATGAAAACAGACGGCAGTAATAAAAACAGCACTAATGAAAACGGCAGTAATAAAAACGGCACTAATGAAAACGGCATTTATAACAACGGCACTAATGAAAACAGACGGCAGTTATAAAAACGGCACTAATGAAAACGGCAGTAATAAAAACAGCACTAATGAAAACGGCAGTAATAAAAACGGCACTAATAAAAACAGAAGGCAGTAATAAAAACAGCACTAATGAAAACGGCAGTAATAAAAACGGCACTAATAAAAACAGAAGGCAGTAATAAAAACAGCACTAATGAAAACGGCAGTAATAAAAACAGCACTAATGAAAACGGCATTTATAAAAACGGCACTAATAAAAACAGAAGGCAGTAATAAAAACAGCACTAATGAAAACGGCAGTAATAAAAATGGAACTAATAAAAACAGAAGGCAGTAATAAAAACAGCACTAATTAAAACGGCAGTAATAAAAACAGCGCTAATGAAAACAGACGGCAGTTATAAAAACGGCACTAATGAAAACGGCAGTAATAAAAACAGCACTAATGAAAACGGCAGTAATAAAAACGGCACTAATAAAAACAGAAGGCAGCAATAAAAACAGCACTAATGAAAACGGCAGTAATAAAGACGGCACTAATGAAAACAGACGGCAGTAATAAAAACGGCACTAATGAAAACAGACGGCAGTAATAAAAACAGCACTAATGAAAACGGCAGTAATAAAAACGGCACTAATGAAAACGGCAGTAATAAAAACAGCACTAATGAAAACGGCAGTAATAAAAACGGCACTAATGAAAACGGCATTTATAACAACGGCACTAATGAAAACAGACGGCAGTTATAAAAACGGCACTAATGAAAACGGCAGTAATAAAAACAGCACTAATGAAAACGGCATTTATAACAACGGCACTAATGAAAACAGACGGCAGTTATAAAAACGGCACTAATGAAAACGGCAGTAATAAAAACGGCACTAATGAAAACAGACGGCAGTAATAAAAACAGCACTAATGAAAACGGCAGTAATAAAAACGGCACTAATGAAAACGGCATTTATAACAACGGCACTAATGACAACAGACGGCAGTTATAAAAACAGCACTAATTAAAACGGCAGTAATAAAAACGGCACTAATGAAAACAGACTGCAGTAATAAAAACAGCACTAATGAAAACGGCAGTAATAAAAATGGCACTAATGAAAACGGCAGTAATAAAAACGGCACTAATGAAAACAGACGGCAGTAATAAAAACAGCACTAATGAAAACGGCAGTAATAAAAACGGCACTAATGAAAACGGCATTTATAACAACGGCACTAATGAAAACAGACGGCAGTTATAAAAACGGCACTAATGAAAACGGCAGTAATAAAAACAGCACTAATGAAAACAGAAGGCAGTAATAAAAACAGCACTAATGAAAACGGCAGTAATAAAAACGGCACTAATAAAAACAGAAGGCAGCAATAAAAACAGCACTAATGAAAACGGCATTTATAAAAACGGCACTAATAAAAACAGAAGGCAGTAATAAAAACAGCACTAATGAAAACGGCAGTAATAAAAACGGAACTAATAAAAACAGAAGGCAGTAATAAAAACAGCACTAATTAAAACGGCAGTAATAAAAACAGCACTAATGAAAATAGACGGCAGTTATAAAAACGGCACTAATGAAAACGGCAGTAATAAAAACAGCACTAATGAAAACGGCAGTAATAAAAACGGCACTAATAAAAACAGAAGGCAGCAATAAAAACAGCACTAATGAAAACGGCAGTAATAAAGACGGCACTAATGAAAACAGACGGCAGTAATAAAAACGGCACTAATGAAAACAGACGGCAGTAATAAAAACAGCACTAATGAAAACGGCAGTAATAAAAACGGCACTAATGAAAACGGCAGTAATAAAAACAGCACTAATGAAAACGGCACTAATAAAAACGGCACTAATGAAAACGGCATTTATAACAACGGCACTAATGAAAACAGACGGCAGTTATAAAAACGGCACTAATGAAAACGGCAGTAATAAAAACAGCACTAATGAAAACGGCATTTATAACAACGGCACTAATGAAAACAGACGGCAGTTATAAAAACGGCACTAATGAAAACGGCAGTAATAAAAACGGCACTAATGAAAACAGACGGCAGTAATAAAAACAGCACTAATGAAAACGGCAGTAATAAAAACGGCACTAATGAAAACGGCAGTAATAACAACGGCACTAATGAAAACAGACGGCAGTTATAAAAACGGCACTAATGAAAACGGCAGTAATAAAAACAGCACTAATGAAAACGGCAGTAATAAAAACGGCAATAATAAAAACAGAAGGCAGCAATAAAAACAGCACTAATGAAAACGACAGTAATAAAAACGGCACTAATAAAAACAGAAGGCAGTAATAAAAACAGCACTAATGAAAACGGCAGTAATAAAAACAGCACTAATGAAAACAGACGGCAGTAATAAAAACGGCACTAATGAAAACAGACGGCAGTAATAAAAACAGCACTAATGAAAACGGCATTTATAACAACGGCACTAATGAAAACGGCAGTAATAAAAACGGCACTAATAAAAACAGAAGGCAGTAATAAAAACAGCACTAATTAAAACGGCAGTAATAAAAACAGCACTAATGAAAACGGCAGTAATAAAAACGGCACTAATAAAAACAGAAGGCAGCAATAAAAACAGCACTAATGAAAACGGCAGTAATAAAAACGGCACTAATAAAAACAGAAGGCAGTAATAAAAACAGCACTAATGAAAACGGCAGTAATAAAAACAGCACTAATGAAAACAGACGGCAGTAATAAAAACGGCACTAATGAAAACAGACGGCAGTAATAAAAACAGCACTAATGAAAACGGCATTTATAACAACGGCACTAATGAAAACGACAGTAATAAAAACGGCACTAATAAAAACAGAAGGCAGTAATAAAAACAGCACTAATTAAAACGGCAGTAATAAAAACAGCACTAATGAAAACAGACGGCAGTAATAAAAACGGCACTAATAAAAACAGAAGGCAGCAATAAAAACAGCACTAATGAAAACGGCAGTAATAAAAACGGCACTAATGAAAACAGACGGCAGTAATAAAAACAGCACTAATGAAAACAGACGGCAGTAATAAAAACAGCACTAATAAAAACAGAAGGCAGTAATAAAAACAGCACTAATTAAAACGGCAGTAATAAAAACAGCACTAATGAAAACGGCAGTAATTAAAACGGCACTAATGAAAACAGACGGCAGTAATAAAAATGGCACTAATGAAAACGGCAGTTATAAAAACAGCACTAATGAAAACAGACGGCAGTAATAGAAACAGCACTAATGAAAACGGCAGTAATAAAAACGGCACTAATGAAAACCGACGGCAGTAATAGAAATAGGGAAAATTCTCGAATGCGGAAACAACCCACATAAATTGCAAACATTAACCAGTCCTATAGAAGCTGTAATAGAAATAAAACAAATACAAAACAAAAAAGAACACGACCACATGAAACCAATAGTAGTGAAACTGCAAAAAATTCCACTTAAATGCGTCCATATCCTCCTCCCAATAATGGCTACGACCTCGGTTATCGCCACACGAAATGATCGTAAAGGGTCGAACTGCACATTTTTAGATATTTATTTCATGTATGTTTTATTATCATGAGATAACATGCAGGATGAACCATGAATCATTAAAAGACATTGCGGGTTTACGTCTGCTTTATCGTTATTTTCGTGGCAGAATTTGAAACCAGCAGTACTAATGTTTTTCGGACATTCTGTCTATATAGTTAGAGTTGAAGGTATATATTGCTATATATATTTTCCAAATTTTAAAAAAACTTACTACCTAGCGCTACTTACGTATCGAGCACTATCGAAGTAAGTACTAAATTATTTAAATAAAATGTTATGTAGATACATAAAATAATATATTTAAAACTTTACAGAAAGTCAGAAAAATATAGGTACTGCCGGTTTCAAATCGAATACAAGGGTATCAGTTTATGATAGAGAAATATTGACTATCTTCAGTCTCGGTGTTTTTTAAATCCTTTTTTTTTTACGTAGATTCCATGTTTATGTCGAGATTAGTTTATGGTCGAGAAATATTCTCTTCAGGATCTGTTTTTTTTTTTTAAATCTCTTTTAGAGAGATTTTGAGTGGAATTATGTAAGGGGACAACCTGTATTTTGCCATGACGACATGATTAGATTATGGGGAAGTGGTTGTTTTTCTTGACTCTCTTACTCATTCTCAGTCATCACCACTTTTGACCTTGGCTACTGAAACGTAAGGATCTACTTTAATAGGGGCCAGATTTATAGGGGAAACCTGGATGGGAGTTGGGCAGCAAGATGTTTATTCACATCGTGTTTCAATCTATGCATGTTAATACCGTCGAGGAAACAGGAAACAAGAAGGGAATTCCGTAGATGAAAGGTCAGAGGAAAGAGCCCATCAGATTAGCAAATCTAGTATCGGACCTTTAGTAAAAATGTCTTCGGACATAATTGCAACTTTGTTGAGTGAAGAGAAATTTAATTTCTGCGAATTGGCACTGCGACATATGTGGTTTAAAAGATACAATTAAAATATTTGTTTAAAATAATTTAATATTTAGAGAACAGATACAATATTTCTACATTAAAAAAGCATTGATTAAAAATATCAGAAATTATTCTCAAAAATCAAGTTCGATGTAATTTTTTATTCTATAAATGAAAACAATCAAATATTTTGCCCGTCTCTGACTTTTCTCAGAAAGTTATAGACAGTGTTTCCTTTACATACGTCACCAGCGCGTTTTTTTACACAAAATTTAAACATTAATAACCTTCTCCATCTGACACCAGTAGAGCTTGACTATCACCGGCATTCATCGTTTTAGCTCGACAATGAAGAAAATAACAATGTCTATGACTCACTGAAGAAGGTTGAAGTTGACCCAAATATTTTTTTTTTTCAGTCATTGAAAATAGTCTCTTACCATCGAATTTGGTATTAAAAAATTATTTCTTATATTTCATTGTTTAATGTTTGATCCAATAACTTATATATTTTATGAGAAATACAAGCTTTCAAATTTAGCGTCATAATGGTTTTCAAAAAGGGTGAAAGTTTGAGCTCAATTAACACACATTTTTGTATATTTAGTTGTTTCCAATAAAAGCACCTCATTTTGATAAGAAGGAGGTGAAAATGGAGAAGTGAAAAATCATGTGAACTGACGATCTGGCCATGTCAAGTTATAGTTCGACAATAAAGTAAAAACAATGTCAATAACTCACTGAAAAAGCTCGGAGTCGACCGAAATATTTGATTTATTTTGTTGCCATTTATTAAAAAGTCTTTTAGCATCGAATTTGGTTTTAAAACGATTTCCTTTATTTTTCAATTCTACGGTGCTTTTCAGTGTACAAATATTGGGTTGATTATACACGTCACCAGCATACTCTTTACAAAAAATGTAGACATTAATGCACCACACAAACAGAGATCGGCTTACACCGGCATTCGTTGTTATACCTTAACAATGATGAAAAAACAATGTTTATAACTCACAGAGAAAGTCGAATTAAACCGAATTATTTGGTATATATTCTTTTCATTTATTGATAAAAGAACAATAAATTTCTTAGCATTGAACTTGGATGTAAAAATGATTTCTTATAATTTAATATTTGCTGCATTTCTGACAAAGTATTTCCTTTTGTTTCGTTTTTATTCGAATCGACATGTTACTTTTTTATTGTTACTT
>NC_136500.1:111772141-111787141 GCF_053919585.1 Euprymna scolopes
AAACGGCGTTTCCTTTGGTTGTTGTTCAATTCGTGAGCCACTCATTAATTCATTAATATATATATATATTTACACACACACACACACACACACACACACACACACACACACACACACACACACACACACACACACACACACACACACATATAAATATATATATATATGAAAAATCGGTGAATGGAGAACAGAATGAAGAAAGAGGGAGTGGCTAATAATGAGAAAAAGTGATAATACGCGGAAAAAAAAGAATGATACATAGATGTTGTGGAACAGAAGAAAAAGAAGACAAATGAGCGAACTAAAAAAGAAATAAAAGGAAACAGAAAGATGTTTAATGTATGAAAAGAAATCAAATAAAATCACAAGAAATAAAAACAGAAGAGATATAAAGAAAACAAAGACTGGCGAAAAAGAAAGAAGACATTTTTTTTGAAAAAAATCAATAAGTACGTGTAAAAAGTTAAGGTAGGTAGAGATAAATATGTTAGAATTAAAGTGTGCGTATATATTGAAATGCGAAGAGAAGGTAAGAGAAAGACAAAGCGACAAGAGACGGAGAGAGAGAGAGAGAGAGAGAGAGAGAGAGAGAGGAGGGAGGGGGGGGGGCGAAATAAAAACGATTAAAGAAATACGGAAAAAAAAGCTGACACTATTAAAAAACTACACCAGAAAATATTTTTTTAGAAAAACACAGAAAAAGAAAAAAAAAGCGTAATAAACAAAATAAAGTAAAAAAAAAAAATGAGAAATAAAAAAAAAAATAAAAATAATGTTAAAATTAGGTAATTTTTGAAGTGAGCATTACAAAACAAATAAAATAAAACGTAAAGAAAAAAGAAACTAGAAAAAATAAGGACGAAAATGTAATAGAGTTAGAAGTGGGGTGGGGCAGAAGAGTTTGAACAAGAGGGTTTCTTATGGAGCGGGATGGGGATGAGAGGTCGTTTCAGTTAGAATGATAGTGGTTTGACGTAGGAGAAGTGCCAGATATACTCAGGGAGTGCGTCGTGGTGCTTGCCAGCTCTCAATGACCTCTGCTTGCACCTACGAGTCAAGTCAAAATAGTGTCCCCACCCACAAGATACACTGCCTGACCCCGACGGGTGGGAGAGACGCTAACAAAAATCGAAAGCAGGAAAACGCCAAAGTAAGAGATAGAAATAAACTAAAAAAAATAGTTCTCCCCTACGGCCTAAAATAACGCACACATGCACTTGTTTTTTAACACACACACACACACACACACACACACACACACACACACACACACACACACACACACACACACACACACACACACACACACACACACACACGCACACGCACACACACACACATATATATGAAAAATGTATATATATATTATATAGATATATTAGGCACCGCCAAAAATGGCCGCAAAATCAAGTTGTTGTTGTTTTTTAAAACGAAATTACGTTTATTAAAATCCATTATTTCTGAGTAACTTTTTTTTTTCCAGAAAGATAAAACCCTGAATTTTTATCATATACAAAACAGAATAATGTAAAACTTTTTCTACTATTTTTAATTCAATTTTAAATGTTAAATTTTCCCAAAAAGTTAACAATTGACATTTTTTGTCTTGCACAAAAAACGTACTTAAATATTAAAAAAAAAGGGTTTTTGAAATAATTAATTAATTTATTTATTGTCTAACTAAGATTTAGGATGATTTTCTAAGAGAATATGCAAAAATATTATAATATAAGTACCTGAATTTCAAATAATTCCACTTATTCATATAGGTAACCAGATATTCGCGTTGACGTAGAGTTCAGATCGACTCTGTTTACGTTTTCGTCTGATAAAAAGCAAACTATGGAAGACCAAACAGGCCAAAAAAAACTTATTTTTCAGTGACGAAAATTTCAATGTATTATTAAGCTGAGGCTGGCCAGTACCAGATGGGTGATCATTTGTATGCGTTTGGTTTTTAATGTGTATGTGTGTGGGGGCCAGACTCCCCAAAATGGGGGGGGGGGGCAATTTAAAGCAGAATAAAAAAAAATTATTTCAGCGCGTTTGGTCCACCATAGTCAAAGGCGGCAAACGTTTTCAAACGGGATCGAAAAAAAAGATGCTATTTTTAACACAAAGGGCACAATATTTATCGAATTTTTTTTTTGGGTATCGATTATTCAAAGCATGCCCTGTTTAATAATGGTCATGCATTATTCGGCTCGCTAAAAAAAAATTGTTAATTTATTTATCAAAAATTTTAAAATAGCTTTTTTCGTATAAATATTAAAAAAAATTTTTTTTTGTTTTGCTTAACTTAAATTAATTATTTTACTTAACATATTCACCGAATTTCACACTTCAAAACTCAAAAGCGGGATAATTAAACACAATCGAAGTTCTGATATTCAGACGTCAAAATAAGGTATGCAAACAATTTTTTTTTTTTTTTTTTTTTTGAATCTATAATTCTGTCCCTTACAACACAATATGTTGATTTCAGTCTCAGATGATTATTTTAAGCATATTTGTTCCCACTTCAAAACAAGGGGGGGTTTTGTAAGCAAAAAAAAATATATATATAAATATCGTTTATGAAAAATAAGTACACTATTATAAAGTTCATTCTTCTCCTAATAATCGCTGAAAATTTCGTATTGATCGGATAATTACCTGATTTTTGGTAGATTTTTAAAAAGACGGTCCGTCAAAAAGTACTGACCTGCCCCCCCAGTTTTGGCGGTGCCTAAGATATATAGATATATATATTATAAATAATTATTTTTGTACCTACAGACACGATATATATATATATATATATATATATATATATATATATATATATATATATATATATATATCGTGTCTGTAGGTACAAAAAAAAATATATATATATATATATATATATATGCAACATTCTAACTTTCAGGTTGTTGAACGCTTATGACTGTTTACTATAGTTTCTGTAAGTATAAAAATAATTGTTTATATTTATTTGAAATATATATATATATATACACACACACACACACACACACACACACACATATATATATATATATATATATATATATATATATATATATATATATATATATAGCGAATAAATACTGGGAACTCAAAGAAAGCAGACATTCGCCGGTAGTCGAATGGAAAATAATGAGAAAAGCTACCACGTGCAGACATTTAGACGACCCATGTAAATTATGCCTCCATGAAAAATTTGCTATCTTGTACTTTAAAGAACCTCAAAATCTATTAAACTGTAGACGAGAAATAGCAAACAACTGTGTTTACAAAATAAAACTTACTCTAGGGTAGCGATACAAAATAGCTTTAAAACTAACAATAACAATAGAAAACAAACAAATAAATAAATTAAATAAACATGAATATACATAAACGATCACACATATGTATATATATATATATATATATATATATATATATATATATATATGTGAATGTATGTGTGTACACATAGGTATATTTATATATATAAAAAAATAAAAGGAGGGAAAAGATCTACCTAAAACCACTAACCTAGTTCAAAAACAGATCCTTTGTTCGATAAAATGCATGCCCATTGGCTGATAGGAAGGGGCGCGGTGGATACTAGAAAGCTGATTGGCTAACTAGAAATCCTCAACATATATAAAGACAAGAAGCAACCACAGAATTCGCGCATAAGCCTGACGAATCCTACAGTGGATGAAACGCAGAATATTCAGTGTAGCTTAATCGCCATATATATTTTATAAATTACTAACTATATATATATATATATATATATATATATATATATATATATATATATATATATATATATATATATAAACGAGGATCGTTCCAATATATACGGGGTGAAACGATAAAGTTATTGCCCTTAAGAAAATTACACTACAGCTTTGTTTTTAAACTTTCATTCAAATAATCAATTCTAGGAACTTGAATATGTAGTAAAGCTGGCATCTATTCAATGTACCTGCATTCAGCCTCAATCACAGCCCGTATACGAGGGAGAAGACCAGCAGGAAAAGAAGTGTACAAAGTCGTAGCATTCCTTTTGAAGCCAATCTTGGGTCTCTTTGGACTTGTGGGTTAGACTCCCGCTGCCACACCCAGGGTCTGCCAGCGGAGATTTCTATGAATCGGCGTGGTACATACAGCTCCTAGCTTTCCCAGATGGTCACCCATCTTGTACTGGCCAGACTCAACGGTGATCTGGCGAGAACTGGGGTTTCAACGTGATTGTGCCATTATATATATATATTTTACACTGGTCACCACTTACCAAGGCCCGGAAGCCACTCAGGGATAAGGGTTATTGTAAGTACATTGATAGTGTTGTTTAACTAAAAAAATAAGTTTAAGAGCAACGAAAACAGGAGTGGTACCATTAAAACGACCGACCTTTTACCTGTACTGACATCAACTACGTCGGCTTCGTAAGCGTTCAACAGATGCCAGTAAATGTTGATCGATTCAATTTTTTATGCGGTGAGAAATTTAATGGCACATCTCTTGTCTTGACGTTCGTCCATGATATGGCTTGCTTTATTAAAGTCTTACGCCGCCAATATCTGCAACGGAGAGATAAGGCTTTCAGTTATCATAACAATGCAAGTTGCAACCCCACTTCTGATCCATTGGGGAGGAATAAAAAAAATTAGGAGGCCTTACTTTTGGAACTCCTCTAATATTATTCCTATGTAAAGATCGAACTTATTTTTTCAAATGATGAAATTAAAAACACAAGACAGTGTCAGCTAGCCGGTTTCGAATTTCACTTAACAGAGCTAAATCGAGGTTTGGAATTACAATTAAAAATTATACGAATTATAGAGAATATGGAGAAAAGAAAAATTGGAAAAGGACCGAATAAAAACCACATTAAATCCTAAGAGATTTTCTTTTTTATTCATAAAGAGAAGGTCCCAAAGGGTGTAAATATGATCATCAGGTGGAAGTGCGACTTGTTTAGAATGGAGAATAAGTCAACAATGAACTGAAGGACACAAACACGATTATTTATAAGATGCTCGCCAATGGATGAACCATAGGTATTATTAAAAACGTCAGATGGTAAATAATTTGCATATCGAATTTTTGTTGGAATATGTTGTTTGACCTGGATGTCTAATCTCTGCGACGCTCTTCCTAACTGTAACTACATTTGAATAAACAATAGAATTATTATGGTGGCGGTGGGGGAACATTTTTTCGAATTGAAAGCCAAAATAGGCCTGGTAGAAAAAACAACACGTGGTTTCGATGTAAAATAACACTGTTGTACAGACTGCGAGATTTGTTTGGTAAATGTCTCAGTTCGTGTTATCTAGTCAAGGCAGGCGAAGGTAAACAGGGCACCTGTCAGCAGATGCTTAAAAAAAATTTTTTTTTTATAAAAGTTAGAAATTTTATCTTTCATTGTAGATTACGCAATGTCTCGAGGATGATCATGGTTGCAGAGGGTCTAACTTTAATAACATTAATTTCATCATCACGACTGGTCTTCGAACAAATCATAAACATCAACGTCCTATAAGTAAGGGTCTTATTTTTTTTTCTCGATTTTCACTCCAAACAAGGCGCAGTGCCATTTGATGTAAGTGGTTATTATCGGGCACATAAGTTGCAGGGGTATTATGAAGGGAGATAAGCAGCATGATGTCTATTCACATTACATTTGAACTTCTGCATGTCAGTACAGTTGGGAATGCAGAATCCCGAAAGGGAATTGCAAAGTCTAGCATTTCTGGGGAAGAAACTATTGGAGTACAAGGCTTTCTTACAACTAGGGATCTTTACTGTGTAGGGGTGGGATTTAACTGCTTGTCGGGGGTATTTACGTCGAGGGGGTACAAGTGCTTGTAGTCTGTCAGGATTCACCATTAAAATTAGAAAACAGGCACTGAGATGTAACATTTCGTTGATGGGACAGAGGCTGAAGCTTAGATGAGAGTTCAGGACCTATCAGGTAGACGACTCTCTTTTGAACCCTGTCCAGGAGTGAGAGGCTAGTAGCAGATTCGCTAGCCCAAATATTTGTTTCATGTGGCAAAAAATGTCCGAACGTGTGTAAAGACCAGGAAACGTTGGTTTACGATAGGCTGGAGTGAAACCCCCGAGAAAGCTTTAGAAACTAGTAGATCTAGAAATAAGCTTCCTTCTTTCACGTCAACTTAAGGGCTGAATGAATGTTATTTTCTGTTTGTTCGATAACAAGTCGGAAATGGACGCTTTCTTTACATTTCTCAATAACATTCAGAAAAAGTAGTCTGCTTAGCCTTCGAGCCAAGATTATAGTGTAGTATCTCTTCTTCGGATGCTACACTTCAATTTTTTGTTCTCTATAAGTGGAGGAGAAATCCTTCACGACTGAGACAATTTTTAATTTTGTTCGTTTTCTCCACATAAAAAAAAAACGACTCTGGTGTCTAACTCTGCCCCGTTGGGAGGCATTGTAAGTAGGAACATTCAGAAGAAGTAGTCTGCTTGGCCTTTCATGAAACATATACTACATATATATTTTGGATAACATAAGTATGATTAGAATAGCAATATTCGTACTGATTATTTCTGAATGCGCTGGGAAAATGACTACAGCTTTGTGTTCAATCGGAAAACTGGTTGAAAATGAGGAATATACCGAAATTTATGAAAATAAGTAAAAATAGGATAGATTAGCTTCAGAAGGAATGCTAGGCCTTTGTATACTTCTTACCGACCCCCACCCCGACCTGATCCCGCTGGACTATTTCGTTTGGTCATATGTCGAGAACATCACCAACATGACCTCTCACAACGCCAAAGCAAGCCTGATCGCCGCCATCCGCCGAGTATTCGCCGAGCTCCCACCGACGCCTGTGGAAAAGGCACTCGCCCAGTTCCGGACCCATATCAAGGCGGTGATTGAGGCTGGACGCGGCTACATTGAATAGATGTCAGTTCTACTACATAATCAACTTACCTGAATTGATTTTTTTTCTTTAATAGTTTTAAAATAAAGCTGTAGAGTTGTTTCCTTAAGGGCGACAACTTTATCGTTCCAGCCTGTATATAACTTTTAATCCTCTCGTATTTTCCATTAAATCAGCTATGTTCTGGCATTTCAAATTCCTGGCACAATCGGCGAGCACTGTAGTTGTTTCTTTTCTGGATGCCTGAAAGATTCGTTGTGAGCATGAGAACGTTGTTTTATGCTCCATTGTATAATTTCTACGTATATTTTGCTAATCGGGTTGGGTATGATTGGTATTATTTGAACCCCATAAACCACAAAATTTACGCAGGAAGAAGGAAGTTGTCGGTAGTTTTGCAAGAATATGTCGGTGTAACCGAAGCTTTAGTTCTAGTTAGATTTAGCTTACTTGAACGGTCAGCGGATGAAGTTGTTTCGATGGAATTCTTGTTGTATGGCTTATTTTTGCCTTCATGCATCCAAGTTCCTGTTGGCCGTCAACACACACACACACACACACACACACACACACACACACACACACACACACACACACACACACACACACATTTGAATGTTTATAAATATCTGTATATTTTTCTTTGTTGACCTTAGTTTTCTGGTGTAATCCCAATTGGGTGAATTTCATAGATCTTTAGAGAACACTGGTATCAACATGACTAATGTAATTATCTCTGTATATTATTATTAATAATAAATATATTATGGTCTTCCAATTATAATTGAACCCTGTATTTAAACTAGAGAGAGAGGGAGAGAGGATAGAAAGAAAGAGAGAGAGAGGGAGAGAGAGGGGAGAGAGAGAAGAAAAGAGAGCGAGAGAGAAAGAGAGAGAGAGAGAGAGAGAGAGAGAGAGAGAGAGGGAGGGATGGAGGGCGAGAGAGAAATTTAATGCATCACATCTTGATATATAATAGTCGAAAAGAGTCGCCAAAATACTCCAAGACTTCCTATGGTAAAAGACTGGAATAACGAGCCCACTAAAAGCATGCCAAGCATTTTCTGGGTGAATTGAACCAAGAATATGTAAAGGGAGGCTCTGTAGACGGGATACAAAGAGGATTGCTCAACTATAATCTAAAAAGGATTATAATGGCTGGTCAAGATCAAAGTTTGATGATCAATGCCTTTTAGAAGATGAGTGATCTCAGCAATGGCAGCAAGAGCAGGTTCTGCTACACAGAAATAGTGTGAGTCACTTGATCTAGTTGTAAGCTTTTGCCGTGAGGATGGCTGCTATACAATGCGACACAATGGGGTACGTAAAACTTTCCATTACACCATCTGTAACAAATTGAATATCTAGTGGAGCTGTAAGTCATGGAAACGTATATCCGAAAAAAAAACTTGTTGAGAATAAGTCATACAGCATTTAATATAAGTAGCTGTTGATACGTACCTAAAAATAACATTATTAAATCTGACATGGGATGAGAAAGAGAAAGAAGCAACCTTAGTGGAAGTTAATGTTCCAAATAAATCTGGACTGAACAGAACTAAAAGGGGAAAATAACTAAACACCAACGTCTTATGTATAACATGAAACAAAAACTGGAATTATATGAACAACCGGACTCAAGAAAAGAATTTCAAAATCTACCTGGCAAATGTATTCGGTGAACCAATTAAAAGAGATATACAATCACACTTACAAAGAGATGGTTATAATCTTAAAAAGTATCTCGCAGTTAAAATGTATGCGATCGCGACTGAATGTCTAGCACATGGTAGTGTGTCCCATGTTCTATCGATTTTTATATATTATAAAGTTGTGATTTCAAAAATAAAAAGTATATCTATATGACTTGGGTTCATCAGCTTGAATCGAAACCGAATCCCAAACACACACACACACACACACACACACACACACACACACACACACACACACACACACACACACACACACACACACACACACACACACACACACACACACACACACAAACACACACACACACACACACATATATAACTTTAGTTCCTTCAGCTATAATCGAAACTGAAACAAAACCTTATGAAGAATTCTTGATAAAATTATTTATAAAAAGAATTAATTACCAAAGTGCCATCAGCTAAAATCGAAACCGAAACCAAGACCCGTCAAGAATTCTTGATAAAATTATTTTTACAAAATAGATTATTGGAGTGCTATTAGCTATAATCAAAACCGAACCCAAAACTTATGAAAAATTCTTAGTAAAATTATTTATTACAAGAAATGGAAGTACATAATTAAACGATTCGGATGTAAACGTGACACAGAAAATAACAGGCACGCTATCGTATTAATGCATAGATTAGAAACTTAAAAAAGTAGATATGTAAATGCGCCATATCAATATATATATATATATATATAGTCACCCACATAAAGTACTATTTCGCAGCTCACCAGTGCGGCTAGACAGGCAACTACCTCAAGCCAGGATTGAGGCCCGACCGCCTGTACGACAGACAAGGCTCCTAACCACTACGCTATCGGCGGCTGCTGTGAAAAAAAGTGGTAGTAGCCAGACAGGTTCGAACCCGTATCCCAAAGGAGGAAAAGAACGTGAAAAAAAACGTGACGTCTTTGCCGTTGCGTCCATCGCCAAACCGGAAGTGGCGAAGGTTTAAATCAATTGTAAAGAGGCGATGACTTTCGAAAATATCGGCGAAAAAAGGACCCCTCCTTGTAGTGTAGAAAAGTGCCTAGATGAGGGTGAAGGAATTAATGTTTTTAGCCAATTTTTCGATATTTGTCGTCCGAAGGGTCAAACTTTAAAACGATACCAATCTCGTGAAAACCCGTCACCTTTGTCGAAAGTGTTAAGCAGACATACAAACATACATACATTTAAGCAGACAGGTGAGATTTATATTATACACTAGCGGGGGGAGGGGTAGCTGGCGTTGCCCGGGTGTTTAGAGGTGTGTGTGTGCTCGGGCGGCCGGGGGTGGGTAATCAAAACATAAAAATAAGCGAAGTAAATATTTTTAAATATTAGAATGTTGAAACTTAAAAAAATCGAATAAAACACCCCAAATAACTAACGTAAGGCAAACGAACGATGTTAAATGTAAAAATTGGAAAAACAAAAAAAGAAAATGCGAATGTGATGGAAAAAGAAAACAGAAAAAAGAACGTTAAAACTTCTTTAAAAAATCTGAAAAAACACACGTGAAAATGGTTTAAGTAACCCTGTTTCAATATTAAAATTTAAAAAATCGAAGACATCTCACACCACGATTCGAGCCCAAAACCCTTAGATAATGAGGCCGCTCTCTAAGCAACTGAGCTAAGACGACGTCGACGAAATTGGATCGTTTTTTTTAATATTTAAACTAAATCATGTTCCGACGTCATTTGCGCATTCGTAGAAGCGAACTTGTCATGAGAGGACGGTTTTTGCTTACCCCTCCCTGTAGAAAACTGGCGAAGGAATTAATGTTTTTGGCCAATTTTTCGATATTTGTCGGGCGAAGGATCGAACTTTAAAATGATACCAATCTTGTGAAAATCCGTGACCCGTGTCGAAAGTTTTTGCGAGACATACAAACACACATACATACATACAAACATACATACACACATTTTCGCTTTTATATATATAGATGTGATATTTTCGTTTTGTAAAAGTAGTTGAGATAAAGTAAAAAATGATACATATGTTATATATATATAAGTGATCTTGTCTGTCTGTGTGTGGGATGATCTCTACTAAACTACTGCATCAATCTTTAGTCTACAGACTTTTAACTTAATATAAAGGGGATTTGGACCTGTGAAACAAATTCTATTTGGGGTTTAGTCGGTAAAAATAGCTGCTCAGGGATCAAAATTGAAAAAAAAAACATTGGAACTTGGCAAGGGTAAATCGACTGAAAATACCCTTCTATGCATGCACAAATATACATTTATAGGTTAAACAACGTTATTTTTTTAAAACTATGTATCTCCGTTGGGACATGGCCCAAGGGAGTACGAATAAATCTGGAGAGCTATATGTTTTAGTTTCGATTCTAGCTGATGGCATCTAAGTCATATTTAAATTTTTTTAAAAAATCACTACTATATATTGGATACAATGCAATAATCGAGATTTGGTTCTATAATAATAAATACGGAATACTCATAAATCAAAATATCATATTTAAGCGTATTTTACAACTAGACCACATTAGAATAATAAAATAAAATACTCAATACACAAATGGCTCTATAATAATACATGCGAAATAAAATATTTAAGCGCATTTTACGACTGGGCAATGTCAGACGGCCTGCTAGTTATATATATTTATAAATAAATAAGCACATGTAAGCTCATGAGAAATATTATATAAGCTTAATCAGGATTCGATATAAAAATCGCTGAAACCATTCAAAACCGACATTTTACTTCGTAGCGACATGCACCAACATGTAGTCTAGAGCACTGACGGGCTTGTAAGCACAACGTTATTGAGGATTATTGTATGGGGGGGGGCTGACTTTAATTTATATGTAATATATACCGAGAGACGATGTGAGTTATATATAACTGTACTCGAACTCCGCTTTCTATATCAATGAAAGATTTTCAATGAGTTTACAGAGAACTATAGCGTTATTCAGAGTTACTAAGATAGCAGGCACACATAAACCATCGCTATTCAAAACTAAACCGATGGAAAAGTTTTGTTAATTGAAAAAATAGTTTTAAAATATCTACTTATAAAAATACGAAAGGAAAGAAGGAGGTATTCGTCGGCTCCAAGGGTTACACCGTACATATGGTTCACTCTAATAAATATGCACTTGAAATCGCAATTCATGTCCTCCTTGAACTGAAAGCAATTCTTGTACTTTTTATTTCAAATATACACATGGTCGTAGTTGTGCACTGGTATTTGATTTCATCAGCTCTTCACTTTTTGTAGCCACGAAAAAGCAAAAAATAATAAAAAAGAAAAAGAATAATAATAAACGTTAGCAATATTAAAGTGCATTTCAGATCTTAAACGCAAGCCTATTTAAAATAAACATAGGTAAACGTTCGGTATATAGGCCACATTGATACTTGGCTAAGTTTCGTATTAAAACAGAGCTCATTGCTGTCAATATGGGCATTTTTTATATTCTTATAAAAAACTTACAAACATTTCAAAAATTCGTGTTTATTTTGCTGTAGGTTCATCGTAGAACACCATCATTCTTAGCGATGTAATATTTTCCATATCTTCGAATATTTCTTTTGCATCTATGGTATAACAGGAAACTGTATCCGATAATGTGACTCTAATGTGTGATCTATGGAAGAATCTGAATCTATCCTTTAATTGGCATGACTCTCAAGTTTATTCTGACCCCCAGTGTGGCAGTATTTATGGTCCTATGTATGGGTGAAACTGAAACTGCACACCTTTCTCCATCGTTACTTCTATGAAAGGTGCTCGACTGAGCCCCAATCTTTGGTTCCTCCTTGTAAGATATTTCACAGCACAAACTTGTCCTACTACCGCAATTACAAAGGATGTTGCTTTGCTCCTTCATGTGCCTAGCATTAAACGGATTTTCTTTGAATAGAGCTTCCAAGAAATTCTCATCTGTGGAACACGTTGCCACGAGACTACTTCCCCGAAGATTACAATATGATCGTCTTTGAATACAATGTCAACAAATGTGTCATAAACTGTCTTCCTGGCTATTCAAATTTTGTCTATTCCATTAATCACTTTTAGTTCTCTTATATTCTTCATTATTCAACTGACGATTGACTCTTATCCTCGAGTTCTTTTTGCCTAGATAATATTACTTATTAATTGTTATTCTATTAGCTGTTCTTTTATTGTTCTCACATCTTTTTGTGACTCTTAGTAGTTCGTTTAAGATAACTAACAGAAAACGCACAAACAAAGGGGTTTCTTTTAAGTTTTATTGATGCGAGCAAAATGAAGCCAAATCATGTTAACATTTCATTCATGCCTTATTTGAAAGGCTGCTATACTTGTTACATCTGACTTAGCGTAAACTCGACTGTTTCCGTTCTTTATCGTTCTTCAGTATCTTTGACTGTCCTCGTCAATCTGTCTATTCCACTACCGTTCGTGCCATCGAATTACGCTATACACATTATTTACAATCATTTCGATTTGACAGGTTTTGTAAATATCATTTGTTTTTAATAATTTAACAGAGAAATGTCTGTAGTAATGTTGCATATCAGTCTGGTTTTGAACAGTTAAAGGACAGGTGTAGAACATGATTATTTGTTGAACTCAAAAGGTGGAGCTTAAAGCGGAAGTAAGATAATATGTCAGTCACGTACGTCATCGACGAAGTGTTTTTTTTTTTTCTAAATGCAACCCCTTTTTATTGAATTCCCGTGGAAACTAGTCAAAGGAGAGACGTGTCGTGTTTTAAATATAGCGCATATATTAGTTCAGTAACCTGTTCACAACTAAATTAACAGCGGCAACCAGAAGAGGCTTTCGCTTCTTTTATTCCTTCATCGCGAATTTGTTCCAAACTACTACTATTTATACCCCCTCCTCCTCCTCCTCCTCCTCCTACTACTACTACTACTACATAAACAACAACAACAACAACAAAGCTAATTTGTTTTAGTTTACTATCCCCCTTGCTTTACGCTTAAACCCAAGTTCTAACACAAAATAGCATTTTCCCGATTCATAACCAACTGCGTTTTAATTCTTTTAGCTTTTTAAAAAATTAATAGTTTGGAATCTTCATTAATCATTTCGACTAAATTATCCGTCTTTTACATTATTATGTATTAAATACGAAATAAAATCATCAAAATACAAAAAAGTAAATAAATGGCGTAAATAAAGAAAAGAAAAAGAAGAGAATGATAATAATAGTAAGTGAGGAGTAAAAAAAAAAAGTAAGAAAATCAGTAAAATTTAAAATATATCACCATAATCCGACGGGTCAGGGATCGTATAATTGTAAGTTTAAAAAAAAACACCGTCATTTATTTCATCATAGACGTACGATCCTACCTACTAAGAAAATAAAATCAAGAAAGTACCCCCCCCCGCGTCAACTGATCACTAAGGCTATGACAACAGCATATTCTTTTCCTTGTTTTGATTCTCAGGTATATATACATTGATATATGTTTTCATGTAAAGTGATATGGTTCTCGGTTAATTAATTAGATCTAACTGTGTCGGATATATACTCGAGAGTCAAAACAATGAAAAGAATATGCTGTTGTCATAGCCCTACTGATCACCACGAGAAAAAAAAAATCGGACCAAATTGATAGGATCACATTAAGAGCAAATTCAACAGCGATTTGTACTGGTATCACGTTTCAGAATTTTTTGAGATGAGGATTGATTATTCGTATTATTTGGATACTTCAGACTACTGTTCTCATCTTGAGTGTTATTTTCACAATGTTTCGGTCGATGTAACCTTCAACCTTCTTCAGGTGTATTATGTAGAACCCAAGAATCTTTCCGTCAAACCGGGGAACCTGTACGGAATATCCAACGGAGCCCTTTATTTAATCCATGGGGGTAGCATGCACTCGTTCCGTCAGCCATAACTGGGTAAAAGTCCTAAATAATTCGCAAATTGTATTTTGAATGTTCTGATTTAACCTTCAACCACCAGATGTTTAACTTTTTACAACTGAATTTTACAAAGTACTCTATCATCTACGACAGAGTTCAACAGAAAGATTCTCGAGTGCGACATGATACACTTGAAGAAGGTCAGAGGTTACATCGACCGAAACGTTATGAAAATAAAATCAAAGATGATAACAGTAGTTTTAAGTATCCAAATATTACGAACTTGTACTGTGTTTCTGATTTGGAACTTGGAAATCAACATATACCTTCAGAATTCCGAATAGAAAAGGAGGGAATCGAACCTTAAAAGGTCCCACTTCCGGTCATTTCAGTTAGTTATTGGAATAAAATACTTACTCGACTCCGCGTTTGATGCCGTCGACGGGTGCGCACGAATGGGCATTCATGCAGGGTCCGGGTTTGTACTGCTTATTGTCTAAAAACCAGCCCGAATCGGAGAC